>NC_079205.1:40077127-40332127 GCF_026745355.1 Beta vulgaris subsp. vulgaris
CTCGTGNGTGTATGGGAGAGCTTCACATATCTATGGGTTGCAATCAAGGAGAGATAAGAAGATTGGGATAGTTGGTGAGAAGAGGAAAGATGTTAGTGCTGGAGGAAACCAAGGAAATTTCAAGAAAAACCGGAATGGTAATGGGAGTTTCCAGGGGAAGAATAACCAGGATAGTCGCAAAGGAAAACCTGAGAGAGTGCATCACTGCAAGTCTTGTGACAAAAACCATCCTGGGAGAGACTGCAAGGCAGATTTAGTAACCTGTAACTATTATCAGAAGAAGGGTCATAGGGAGTATGAGTGCTTCTCCAAGCACGGTAAAGATTTGAAGACTCAAGGGAATGGTAATCAGGCTAGATGATGGTCCAACCAGTCAGGGAACCAGGGTCCTAAGCCTGGAGGTCAGCAGAATAACCAAGGAAACTATAGTAAGCCTGCAAATGAGAATCCTAACCAGAATAAGCCTGCTGGAAAAATGTTCGTGATGAGTCGTAACGAAGCTGAGAGGTCCGCTGATGTGGTCACTGGTAATTTTTCTATTAATTCAGTCTTTGTTAAAATGCTTTTTGATTCGGGGGCGACTTATTCTTTTATATCGTCTTCTGTCCTAAAGAGTCTTGGTTAGTAGAATTCGAATCAATTGACTTGTCTATTAGTATTCCTACTGGGGAAGTCATAAGGTGTACTAAGTTGTTCAAAAACCTGCCTTTGAAGATAGGAGGGAGCGTTTTTCCATTCGACTTAATTGAGTTTAACTTGGGAGACCTAGATGTGATTCTTGGGATGAACTGGTTGAGTCTTTACAAGGCTAGCATTGATTGTGAAGTTCAAAAGGTAGTGTTGAGAAACCCTTCGGGAAAATTGACCTCATATAGACGATTTGGGAAACCCAAGAAGTTTGGAGTTATCTCTGCTATGCAAGTGCAGAAGTTGATGAGAAAGGGGTGTGAGCTATTCTTCTGTAGCGTGCAGGATGTGAGTAAGGAAGCTGAACTAAAACTTGAGGATGTCCAATAGTGAACGAGTTTATGGATGTATTTCCGAGTGAGTTTCAGGTATGCCCCTGCTAGAGCTGTTGAGTTACATAGACTTAGTTCCTGGAACTGCACCTATATCTAAGGCACCTATAGAATGGCACCTCCTGAGATGAGTGAGTTGAAGACGCAATTGCAAGAGCTTTTGGATAAAGGTTATTAGGCCTAGTGCATCCGCTTGGGGAGCTCCTGTTGTTCGTAAGAAAAAGGATGGAGTATGAGGTTATGTATCGACTATAGGGAGTTGAACAATGTTACCATCAAGAACAAGTACCCTTTGCCTAGAATAGATGACCTATTCGACCAATTGAATGGAGCAGTGTGTTCTCAAGATTGACTTACGTTCTGGATATTCAATTGAGGGTAGCCGATAAGGATGTACCTAAAACTGCCTTTAGAACGCGTTATGGTCACTATGAGTTCACTGTAATGCCATTTGGGTTAACCAATGCTCCTGCAATATTTATGGACTTGATGAATAGGATCTTCCATGAGTTTTTGGATAAGTTCGTAGTGGTTTTCATTGATGACATTTTGATATATTCGAGGAATGAAACGAGCATGATGAACATTTGAGGATTATTTTGGAGACTTTGAGGAAGAACCAGCTATATGCCAAGTTCTCTAAGTGTGAGTTTCGTTTGGAGAAAGTAGCATTTTTGGGTCATTTGTGTCTAAGGAAGGAGTCTCAGTAGATCCTGCTAAGATTCAAGCTGTGAGTGAGTGGCCAACTCCAAAGAGTGTGTCAGACATTAGGAGTTTCTTGGGTCTAGCTGGCTATTATAGGAGATTTGTGAGAGATTTCTCGAAGATAGCAAGACCATATAAATTTGATGAAAAAGGAGTCTAAGTTGAGTGGAATGAAAGTGTGAGGAAGCTTTCAGATCTTGAAGGATCGTTTAACCTCTGCACCTGTTTTAACCCTCCTGATGGAAATGAGGGTTTGAGGTCTATAGTGATGCTTCGAAAAATGGTCTGGTTGTGTGTTACAACAGAATGGTAAGGTAATAGCTTATGCGTCGCGTCAATTGAAACCTTATGAGGCTAATTACCCTACCCATGATTTAGAGTTAGCTGCCATAGTGTTTGCATTGAAAATTTGGAGACATTACTTTATGGAGCAACTTGTAAGATATTTACAGACCATAAGAGTTTGAAGTACATCTTCACCAAAAGGATTTGAATATGAGGCAGAGAAGATGGCTGAGTTGATTAAGGATTATGATCTAGACATCCAGTATCATGAGGGGAAAGCCAATGTGGTGGCTGACGCCTTGAGTAGGAAATCGAGTCATAGTTTGAGTACTTTGATAGTCCCTG
The DNA here is from genome assembly GCF_026745355.1 of Beta vulgaris subsp. vulgaris. Lineage (NCBI taxonomy): Eukaryota > Viridiplantae > Streptophyta > Magnoliopsida > Caryophyllales > Amaranthaceae > Beta > Beta vulgaris. Next base: position 40,079,482 of record NC_079205.1, read on the forward strand.
AGGAGTTGTGTCGAGATATGCAAAGGTTGAGCCTAGAAATTTTAAATCCTGGGGAAAGTGAGGCTAGACTTAGTACTCTTTCTTTGGGAGTGTCAGTTTTCGACAATATTGAGGGTCAAGTTGGTGATGAGCACCTAGACAAGATAAGGAGAAAATGAAGCAAGGAAAGGAAGCTGACTTTAAGATTCATGATGATGGGAGTCTAAGGTTTAAAGGGAGGTGGTGTGTACCACAGAAGTGCAATGACCTTAAGAGACGTCTTATGGACGAGGGGCATAATACTCCATATTCTGTGCACCCTGGGGTGACAAGTTGTATAAAGACCTTAAGGTTATCTATTGGTGGCCAAACATGAAGAGAGAAGTAGCTGAATATGTGTCTAAGTGCCTAACTTGTCAGAAGGTGAAGATAGACCATAAGAGACCTATGGGAAAGGTTCAATCGTTAGAGGTCCCTGGATGGAAGTGGGATTCTATTTCTATGGACTTTGTGACTGCCTTACCTAAGACGAGAAGTGGAAATGATACCATTTGGGTTATTGTGGATAGACTGACCAAATCCGCCGTGTTCATACCCTTTAAGGAGACATGGAAAAAGAAGCAACTCGCTAAGACCTATATCAAGCATGTAGTGAGATTGCATGGAGTTCCAAGACATTATTTCGACCGTGACTCTAGATTCCTATCGAAGTTTTGGAAAAAGGTCCAATTAAACCTTGGGACAACATTGAAAATGAGTACACCTTTCACCCTGCGACCGATGGTCAGACTGAGAGGACTAATCAGACTATGGAGAGAATGTTGAGAGCTGTGCGATCGATTTTCAAGGAAGTTGGGAGGACCAATTAGATTTGATTGATTTTCTTACAACAATAGTTATCATGCAAAAAGATGGCACCATTTGAGGCTTATATGAATAGAAGTCCATTTGCTGGAATGACTTTAGTGAAAATATAGTCTTGGGGACTGAATTTATTGAGGAGCAAGAATGTCAGACTAATTCAGGCTCGAATTCAAGCTGCGCAAGATAGGCAGAAAAGTTATGCAGATTTAAAACGACGCGAAGATGAGTTTGCTGTAGGTGATAAAGTATTCTTGAAAGTATCACCCACTAAAGGCGTTATGAGATTTGGGAAAAAGGGCAAGCTAAGTCAAGTATGTAGGCCCATATGAGATTTTGGAGCGCATTGGGAAAGTAGCTTATAGATTGCGCTGCCAATGGAGTTTGAAAAGATGCATGATGTATTTCATACTCCCAACTTAAGCGCTATATCCCTGATGAGCGTCATGTGTTAGAGCCTGAAAGAGTTCAGATAGATAGTAGCCTCACATATGAGGAAAGACCTGTCAAGATTCTCGACAGGAAAGTGCGTTGCGCAACAAGGATGTTCATATTGTCAAAGTTCTTTGGTCTAACCACGAGTCAGAAGAGGCAACGTGGAAGCCGAAGATGATATGAGGAAAAAGTATCCAGATCTATTCCTTGAGGTGAGTTACGAGGGCGTAACTCGTTTTCTTTAAGGGGGGTAGAATGCGATAAATTTCGCGCTTTTGTCTTTTTTATGAATTTTCATGCATATGTATGCCTTGTTGGAAATTTGCACATGTTAGTGCAAAAGAAGTAGAGTCTCCGCATAAGAAAAGTGTTCATAAGTAACACAAGTGTTTTAAAAATGGGAAAGTGCACAAGAGGCACTACCTTGTTTCAAAAACTTTCGAAATGATGAGTTCAAACTTTTGAAAGTACGAGGATTTTGTGTCAAGTTTCGGGACGAAACTTCTTTTAAGGGGGGTAGACTGTAATCCCCCACAATTTTAAAGAATTTTTATAAATATATTAAGTATTTATGTAGTTATATTTAAATCCAAATGAGTTTGGAAAATGATTTGACTTTTAAAAAGGGTTGACTATTTTAAAAGTCAATGAAATTATTTTTCATAGCTTAATAAAATTTAAAAATTTAATTAAGCATGTTTTAATAAAGTTTTAATATTAAAAGTATATTGAAAAGGAAGTTTAATGGAATCGAAAGCCCAAAAATGATAAAAAGGGAAAAGTCATTTGATGACTAAAGTCTTAAATAGCCCATCTTATTAGTCATCAAGTTTCATTAATTAAAATCTCTTTTCCTAAGCCCAAAGTAAAAGCCTTTATATAAATATCCTAAAAACCCAAATATTTTCACCCTACACATTATTTTTCCAATTCTCACTCACTTTTCCTCTCTCTCTCTACTCGACATTTCTTCTCCTCTTCCTTGTGCGTCGTTTTTCAGTTCTCTCTCAAAATTGTTTCTTCTTCTCAAGTAACGTTTCTTGTTCAACAAGAAACGTCACAAATCTCTCAAGCACCGAAACCTTGCTGCCGCCGGTTCCTCCTGTGCTGCTGCTGTCCGCGCCCTTCCTTCCATTTTGTGTTGTTTTCTTTCTTCCTTCCTAAGATTCCATTAAAAGACTAGTTTTTATGTTATTTTATTATTATTTATCATGTTTGCGAATTAAATTACTGTTTTATTTGTGTAAACAATTTCGGTCATCATGATTATTAATATAATAAATTTCAGATTTATTATGTTGAGTTTATTTTTAGTTTTAATCATAGAAATAAGAGTTTTAGGGTTTTTAATTTCTAAAAACTAAACTTATATATTATAAATATGAGATTTTTTAGTACGTAATTTTAAATACGTTTTATATGTTTTGAGGATGGTTATTAAATTTTATAAGTGCTGTAATTTCAGAAAAAAAATGATTGATGGTGTTTTTAAGGATTTTTAATTGCTAGAATAGTGACACTATACTAGGAATTAAAAATAGTAAGTATGTACTTAAAAACGATTTTTAAAAACGTGTTTCATGGGGTTTTAATCGTTTTAAAGCTGCTGAATTTTTAGTTCAAGTTATTAATTTTCATTACTTTATTTTCTAGGCGGAGATTTACGTTGTAGAGACTTTTAACGACTTAAAAGTGGCCTACGGCTAGTGTATACAAGGTACGTACATTATCTACGTGCTATGTGATTTAGAAGATGCTCTAAGAGTATTTTAATATTAGTATCATGTATAGGAACTTTGTTTGTTCATATATGTAATGGTAGAATTTATTTACATGTTATATGCCTGTGTGCACATGTGATCTAAAGTGATTATGTTATCATATTATAAATGTTTGTATGGAATGATTGATGCAAGCATGTTAAGTTAGTTTATTTATTAATTCGTGTACGAATTAATATAAGTTAAAGTGAATCATGTATTACATGTATTCTTTGAGTATTATTTATTATCTTATAAGGACTGTGGACCTTGTTTGGTAAGTTACAAGTTATACCTATATAAAGGTAAAGTTTATTGTTGGCTAGGTTCAACAAGTAAGTTAGTAAAGTATAAAAGGAAGTTAAAGAGTCTTGGTTGATAAGTTTTGATCACTTTTAATCCAAAGATAAAAGAAATTCTGTTATGACTGTTTGGTATTAATTATGTGTTCTTGCTTGTTGTGTCAACACAAGTAATAATGTAATTAATGTAAAGTGAACGAGAATAAGTTATAGACTTTAGACTGGTGCACGTCTAGAGTTGGACACTAAGGGTTGGAATCATGGTGGAGCGTGCCATGGTTTCTTCTAGGAATGGATTGATCACCATCCCTCTTTCAGTTGAAAAGTTCATCGATATCGCAGGTCATTTTTGGAATATGTGGTAGCTCCCGTGTTTCATATTTTTAGATAAGTCAACTCGTCCAATAACTATTACATTTAAAGGAAGAAATAATGTTTAGAGTCTAGTTCAGTAAAAGTTGTCTGCAGATTATTATATGCTTATATTATTATTTGTCCCTGCATGTTATTTTCGTAGTATCATGTTTAGGATTATCTATGTCTGATATGTAGTACTCAGCTTTGCTGATTACGTGCTTGTTTGTGTGTGTGATCATGGCTTTGCCTATTGATCTTGTGATGATCCTTCTGGTGAGCAGAGTCAATATTGCATTGACATTACAGGTTCGCAGATGCATCTCATTGGGAATCCGGAATGGAGAGACTACTTATATACCTAACATAGTCTAAGTTCTGTTTTCGTAGGAACATCTTTAATTCAGTTTGTGGGTTATTTAAGTTGGTGTGTTTAAGATTCAAACACTTGTCTTTTATTTAGTGAGTTTTAATAAAGTTGGTTTTTAGTAAATTGTTTTCCGCTGCAAAATTCTGAGTAAGTCGATACGTTATCACACGGGCGATAATGCCTGGGTAATTCTCTAAGGTTTATTATAGAAGTATTTTCTAAAAAGAGAGAATTATCAGGGTGTTACACCAGCACACGTCGACAAAAATGCACCAACGCGCGCCAGCATCTCGCGTGAGGAGGGAGGCGTCGCACGCGATTGTCCACCCTTCCCCAGTTGTGTTGGCCCCACTCGACTAGATTCCGCTTCCCCTTCCGCCACCCACTATGGCACCACCCTCATTGCGGGTATACCCATCCATGGTTGGCTTCCTCTTTAATTTTTGTAATAATTACATTGAAATTAAAGTTATCTTTATTTAACAATTAATTAAAGATTGAAGAGATTTAATTAGGATTTTTATAACCCGGAAATTATGGCAATATTTTGAAACAATCGACAAATCTTAAACAAAATTTTAGATTTTTTGAGGTTATATTTCAATGCATAATCTATGTTAAACAATAAATCTAACAAGAATTCAATTAGGACAAAATCAAATAATATCCAAAAATTCCGAAAAATAACAATTAAAATCTGTAAAGTTCAAATATTATTTTTACGATGATCAACTGAGTACACTCACGACATATAAAATCAAATATTTAAATTGTTATCCTTAAAATTTATGAATAGTTAATTGAAACATAAAATTTAACCAAAATTCATTAATAATTTGATAAAAAATTCAAAAATTAATGATAAAAATAATCAAATTATTTTCAGCCATCATGTTATTCTAGATCTATGTGGGTGATGAATATTAGATTTATTTAACTAGTGAAAAATCAAATGTATTAATTTTTAGCAAATTATTTCAATGATTAATCAAATTAAGCATTAAATATTATTAAATCCAATAAACTATCTGTGTAAAAATACAAAAATTAGGAGTGAATTAACGATTAATTTTGTCCATAGTAAAAAAGAATCGGACAATTATAAATTATTTTGAACATAAATCACAAATAAACCAATTATTTATTTCCAATCAAGTAATATCAAATATCAATTATTCAAATTCAAGCCATAAATAAACCCTCCCTAATTTAATAAAAATAATAACTTTGCATACAATTACATGATCATATGAATATTATGAATTAGGAAAAACTAATACCACTGTAAGAACACATAGATGCATATAACGAAATTTTAGGAAACAATTTTCGAACATCTATCATAGGATCGCAAACATAATCAAACACATGAATCATTCAACATGGATTAAATATCAAACCTTTGTAACGTGCTTTTCTTGTTGTATGCAAGCTTTGAAGATCTGAGAGCCCCAAGTGGTGTTCCTCTAATCAGTCCACGAGCACCAATTGAACACCAATGTCTGCTAGAATGGAAGAGAAAAAATCTCTTGCTTTTAGGTGATATAATAGGTGCCGGTTAGGGGAAATAGTTTAAGGTTTCACTTTATCTTTTTCTTGTGAAAAGAAACTGATTAATGAATCGATCACCTAAACCCTAATATTATATCCTATATATAACAGAAGAGTCATGGGCTAGTTAAGAGAACTAATTCTCCTCCTATTCCCCTTATGCTCGGCACAACCCAAATCCTAAATGGATTTGGATTGATTTGTCCAGCTTGTACTAGAATGTGTGACCACATAGGATTAATCAATTTTAATTATAGGCCCAATCAATATTGTCCTATTAATCATATATATCTAGCAAAAAAAATACGATTACTAAAATAATTAACTTTATTATCTTCATAATATAATTTCTATTTATATTTAGTAATTGTCGGAATGTCTAAGGACATATTCCTTCATTGATAAGGTGGCCCCATTGACAAAGAGTAGTAGCAGGTGACAACCACGGCAGCGGCATGTTTTATAGCCGAGGAACATAGGAGGGAGAGAGAGTTACGTGAGAGTGGTAGTGGGAAGAAGGTGAAGTAAGTTGGGGGTATTTTGGTTGGTTCAAGTGGAGAATAAGTAGGAATCTCTTGAGAACTTTCGGTACTTCCTCAAAGGCTTTTATTTTTATTTTTTCTTCTTTTTTTGATATATATATATATATATATGTGTGTGTATTTTTTTGTATATATGTAAAACAATATATAAAGTGTCTTGCTAAATCAAATTTTATTTGTCATAAAACTTGAGGCAATTAATTTATCACTTATATATACTTGAATTTACTTTACATACACAACTCAATATTTGTCAAAATGTTTCGAAAAGAGAAATATATTAGCAACTTAATTAAACTAATAAAGTATAATTAACTTTGTAAGTAAAGCTACTTAAAATTTGAGTTGTAACAGTAGTCTTCTTTTTGTTGGTGCCACCCATGGTCCAAGTCTTTCCCACACTGGTATTACCTTCGGCCCAAAACGATCCTACCAAAAGAAGTCTTAGTAACAGGTCTTCGCTCATTTTTCTTATAGATGCACTCAGAGCTTGTTTATTTCCCTTATTGTTGGAGTTCTCTAATATATTTGCTACGATATGTGGATTAAACTTTCATTTCTTAGATACTTCAGAGGATTGCTTTTCTCTCATCTCCTTCCTCATAGCAAGGTCCTTAGTAAGCACCCACACTATATACCTTTTGGATATTTTCTCAGACTCTAACCTATCCTGGATATACCAAATCGGGCGTTCTTCCCAATATTTTTCCCACTTCCTAATTCCAATCTAGGTTAGGCCATATATTTTAGGAGCAATAATGTCATTTGCAGGAATTATTTATTGTTATCCATACTTTCTCATTGCCCTCGAAGGAAAATAATAAGTCATAGTTTACAGATTGCACAACCTCACATTAGGGGAATCGTCCCGCATAGATACCATAGCACCAATTTTCCACCATGGAACAACCCATCTCACAGTACACTCAAATCATCATCCGATCCCCAAAAAACAAGGTTTAGTCTTCAAAAGATTTTTAGTAAAGGTTTTCTTCTTTCCAATCAAACCTTTCTTGTTATACCTTTCCATGTTCTCGGGAGGATCAATAACCCTTAAGTACTCCATTAGCCAAATCTGCATCAACAAGCCATAAAAAATTATTATTGCTTCACATATGAGGAATAAAAAAATACATACACAGGGACAAATAAATTCTTCAATCCGACTTGCGTGGACCCGGTTCACACTAAAAATAGTGTGGACCAGGCCCAGGCACATGACCATAACACACACTATATCACTTTAACATACACTATATCATTGTAACATACACTATATCATTTTAACATACACTAAATCACTTTAACATACACTATATCACTTTAACATACACTATATCATTGTAACATACACTATATCATTTTAACACACACTAAATCACTTTAACATACACTATATCACTTTAACATACAGTATATCACTTTAACATACACTATATCATTGTAACATACACTATATCATTTTAACACACACTATATCACTTTAACATACACTATATCACTTTAACATACACTATATCATTTTAACATACACTATATCATTATAACATACACTATATCACTTTAACATACACTATATCACTTTAACATACATTGTAACATACATTATATCATTTTAATATACACTATATCATTTTAACATGCACTATATCATTTTAACATATACACTATATCATTTTAATATACACTATATCATTTTAACATACACTATATCATTTTAACATACACTATATCATAAACTCACGTGATATGGATCGGGTGCACACTAATTAGTGTGCACCGGGTTCATATTAGTTTTTTTATAAATTCTTTGGTTCATGACAAAAAAAACTTTTTACCTACAATAGTAGTGGACTTCCTGAAAATTGCTCTTTTGGGTCCTTATTCATAGCATCGAAACTAGTGATCATCTCCCCTACACATATTGGCATAGCTTTCTGCCCTACCTCCAATTGTTTCGCTACAATAATATGGGACGAAAATCTAACACCATTATCTCCATTCACAAATAAAAATCGACTAAGCACGCAAAATACTAAAGCCCGCATACGATATGTCTGCCTAGCCTTTTTAGCAAGAGTATATACTGCAGCTAATCTAGCCAACTTTACTCGCCTTCCATAAACAATTTCAGACATGTTTTCATCCCTCAAATGCATAAACCTTTTAAAATCCTTTAAAAACTCTTCTAGACTACGGACACAAGGCAATTAACTATGAGGCTAATCAATAATCCATTTGGAATTGGTATGAAGATGCAAGGAAAAAGTGCAGGGAGAAAAAGTTGCAGAACTGAATTCACCCCTATCCTAATCAGAGCTTGTCTTGGCAACCAACCGTTTGAGTCTCTTAGGAGACTCAAATAGGGGTAATTTGGTCATTTTATGCGTTGGAAGATTTCACGCGCGTGTGGCTGACATTTGCTTGGTACCAATGCTAGATTATAATGATACCATTCTCCGAAAATATTGATACCTTGGTACTAGTCCTGATAACAATTTGATACCAATGTCAGGTTATAATGGTACCATTGTGTTTTATTTTGAGTGTTTGAGTCTTTTTTGGACTCAAACCGTTGGTTACCAAGCCTTTCTCTCCTAATCATGCTTGGAAGCTGATTTTTATTTCAGAACCGTAGCTCACGCTCCATTACATCATTAATTCAATTTTACTCTCTTTCTCTCTCTTACTTTAACCCCTTTTTATTTGTTTATTTATCTTAACTCCTTTCTGTCTCCTACTTTACCCGCCCCACACCCCACACAAATAGATCCTCCTTAATATATGTAGGAAGAGTAACAAGGAAGATCTTTAGGAAACGGTGGAAGTATATATGGTTATATAATAAATATTTTCCATGCACCACACTACATAGAAGTGATAAAATACTAAACCATATCATCAACATGAATGTTCTTTTTTACTAAATATATGAAAAATGCAAAACCGCAATTTTTTTTGTCAAAAAGTTAATGCAGTTATTTATTGGAACATCTTATTTGTGTGTTTGAGATGCTGCTTATTTATTTAAAAAGAACTTGTTTGATTTTTAAAAACATAGCTGAAAAGGCAAAAATGCTACCGTCTTTTTTCCAAAAAGTGAAACTGGTTTTCATAACATCACCATATCTGTGTGTTTGAGAAACTAAGTATTTATTAAAAAAAACACTTTGTTTATCTATATAATACTATAAAGCAATAAGGATTTGCTTATGTGTCAAGAGCAAATTGAATTGCTGATGTGTCAATCCTTTGTAATATCTTTTACAATTTTTTGCCACGTGTATTTGTATCTAAATATTTCTGTTATACATTATTTTTTTAGGCATATAATTGGAAAGTTATTTAAGAAAGTTTTCTGTTATGGAATGTAAATCAACTTAATTTTAGGAATCGATTGCTATTAATTAGTAATTATTTATGCATTATAAAACTGCCAAAAAAATATATCTCCTAAATCCGATATTTTAGGCACTAATTATAATAATCATATCCCTTAAATACGGTATTTTAGAAACTAAATAAAAATTCATATCCTTTAAATTCGGTATTTTAGTTACTAATCATATATTTTGGCACTAATTAAGAAATAAATTTATAGCAAGAAGCTGATATTCTAGGTACTACTTAAGGTATTACAACTACTTAATTGAATATGTTGTACTCTCCTCTTAAACCCAAAAGCAAAAGTCTTAACAGATTATAATATTAAACTTAAAGTTTACCAAGGGACGTATTAGTCATACAATAAGTTGTATTATAGGTTTTTTTTAAAAGTTCAAATTATAAGATCATTGACCACATATTCATACCATCAAAATTATAAGTTCATTGCAAACTATAAAATCGCGGGCCATCATATTACAAAGACTACGTTGTATCCCATAAAACAATGATAATTATAAGTGAATTATATTACAATGTGATTAGCAATACAAAACACGATCCACGATAAAATCAATAATAATTGATATTAGCACCTCATGTTTAACATGAAAAAAAATAAACATCTTATGTATTAACACTTAGCTTGCATAAAAGAATAAACATCTTATGTACTAACACTTAGCTTGCACAAAAGAATAAACATCTTATGTACTAATACTTGCACAAAGTCTAAAAATCTTATATACTAACACCTAATATTAAACTATCAAATAAAAAATGGATTAGCCAATATATAAATAGATAAGGAAAGATAACAAAGTCTCAACAAAAGTTAACTTTTACTTGGCTCATGAGGTTTGTAAAACTTAAAAGAAGGTATCCTAATTGTAACAACAAGCATGAGATGTCTTAAAGTTTAGTATAATAACAATGGGACCCCTTTCATTGTACAAAATATCACATCGTAATATTTAAAATCCGCTAGAAATATGCTATCTTAACTGGTAAATGTATGGCATCTCTAGGTAAAGTTAAAGATTAAAATTACATATAGAACTTATGTGAAATTTATTGTCCATAATTAGAAGCTTTAAATTCTAAGAGAGGTGCATAAAATCTTACTTCTATCTAGAAGCCGAATATATAATCTTAACAAAATCAAAGTTTGCTAATAAAGTTCCAAACCGTAACAAACCCTTACTTAGAACTCTCAGTCCTCAATGCCATACAAATTCTGTCTTTTTCCATCTCAATTTGAACATCTAGAAAGTGATCATCATCTTCAAATAAAAAACTTATGTAGATAACATCTGAATCTCAAACATCCAACATCAATGGATTAAAAACACAATCAAATTCATTTTTTCTCCATTTTCGAAAATATCAAGTGTGTTCGATGAGTCTGTGGTTGAACTTTTTGGATAACTTTTTTCGAATAAATCTGGTATTGAACGGGAACGTTTTTTCTTTAATAACATAAGATTTAATTGATCGAATGTAGCAATTTTTTGAACAAATCTCCATTTTATTTAAATATGATATTAATTACCCAAATTCAGGAGAAAGGTTCAATTAAATATAACAATTCTAGCTATGTTTTAAATCTCCATTTTTGGTTTGTAATTTGCATGGGTTCAGTTTGCCATATCAAGAGCTACCAGTATTAGGGTTTGAAATTTTATTTTTGATAAAGATCACGAGATCTCAAGACAACAAAAGAATGGGGGTGAGAGGGACTGTGGAAAGTAGGGACGGTTGAAAGTGGGAAAAGAAGTGGTTACATGATCGAATCCCAATAATGGAGCGAATTGTGATTTTATTTGATTCTCAATGTGAAGCAATGGGTAGAGCAGAGACTTTTTTAGTCAACGTCGCACGATAATATTAATTACATCAGTCATTGAACGCACGGGTTCTAAGTCAGTTTTAAAATATTCCTAATAAACGCTATGATTATAAAAAGTTTAAATCACCGATCTAATATTTATCCTATGATTTTGGGAGAAATTAAACATCATAAAATCAAAAAATTTATAAATAAAAAAATTCCGTGCATTTTGCACGGGTCAAAACCTAGTGTCTTTTATACATTGATTATCATAAGAACCTCTCATTTGTGCGTTTCAGACACTTGCTATTTTGAAAACCCCTTGATTAATATTTGAGACACGAGTTATTTACAAATCACCCCCTTTTCTATGTTTTTACATGCTGAAATTACAATATTGTTCCTTATAATGAACAGGTTGTTCACTGCCGACTAATATTTTATCATTCCCCTATACTTAACATAAAAAAAATCGCCAAAGATCACACCAATTATACTTTAGTACTTCACCAGAACCCATTCACACTTGCTGTTCTCCAAATGTTCTCACAAATTAATTTGATTACACCCATGCTTCCTTCCTTCCTTCCTTTCTACAGTCCCATATATGATATACCCAATTACCCACTCCTCCCAAAAAAAGGTTCCCCACTCTCAAGTCTCAACTCTCAAGTGGCTCAATCTTGATTCAAAAGCTCCTTAGTCAAAAAAGCACTAACGAGAAGGACTAACTTTCCCCTCTATTCTTCCTTCCGTATTCTTGAGGCTTCTCTCTCATTAATCATTCCTCATTCCAAATATCTCTCCTCTTCGAAATGCCATTACATCAATCCCACTCTCACTCCCTTCTCATTACAACAACATTCACACTCATTTTCTCTCTCCTCACTACCTCCGGCCACTACACCCCACCTCCCTCCTCCTCCGCCCTCCTCTCCGACTGGCACTCCGCCCGCGCCACTTACTACGCCGCCACCGACCCGCGGGACATCGTGGGTGGCGCCTGTGGCTTCGGCGACCTCGAGAAGGCCGGGTACGGTAAAGCCACTGTCGGGCTGAGCACTGCTTTATTCTCCAAAGGGCAGATCTGCGGCGCTTGTTTCGAGGTTCGCTGTGTTGAGGACTTGCGGAATTGTATTCCAGGCACCTCTATTCTTGTTACTGCTACCAATTTTTGTGCCCCTAATTACGGATTTACTGCCGATGGAGGTGGGAAGTGTAATCCTCCTAATAAGCATTTTGTTCTTCCTATTGAAGCTTTTGAGAAGATCGCGCTTTGGAAGGCTGGGAATATGCCTGTCCAATACCGAAGGTACAATGTTTTTTTTTTTTTTTGTTATTGCTTCTTATTCCGCTTTTAGCTTCTTAAATGCATGTACTTCCTTTACTTTCTATTAGTTGCAACTCTAACATTGAGGGAAAATAGGGGGATTTTGGGAAGAGGGTAAGAAATGTAAGTGTTTTAGTGTGTTATGACAGTTAGAAATTACGAGTTCCACATATATAACACACAATTTCATACTTCCTCCGTTTTTCTTCTAGATGTTATACTTTTCAAATCATGGACTCCTATGTAATTTTTGGAGAGGAGAGAGATAGAGAGAATGAAAAACAAAAAGGTCACATGTGATAGCAGAGATAGAGAGAAGTTATTACCCAAAATAAAAGTGTAATATCTAATTTAAAACTTCCTAAAATAGAAAGTGTAACATCTAAAAAAACGGATGAAGTATAAAGATGTTGTCGTGCTTAACTCAGCATATGTTTGTGAAATATACTTGGAGATATTTATGGTAAAATCCATGGTGAAAGTTGTGGGTTGGCAAGTGTGAAAGTCAAAGCATTGCACGTAATATAAACCGGAGGAAGTGTTGTTTTTGTCCCTTAGAGGAGGTAGTAAGTTTGAGGAGTGTTGAATCAGTGTTGTTGGTTTTCTTTTATGGTATTTGGGGGTTTTGGTGTTTGTTTGATGTAGTTTCGATTGATTTAGGTGTTGTTTAGAAACTTTGGAATAGGTGGAGAAAGGAGTTGTTAAAGAGATTATGAGATACTGTCGTTAATTGCATGTGGTCTTTTTGAATTGACCAAGAATTATGTTTAACTTATTACCATTGTTTAACATTCAAATTTATAGCTAGTTTAGTTGCCTCTCTTTTCACCCGGGTTAGAAGCTTCCTTATCTGACAGCCTTTTGTAATTTCCACAAATATAGTATAAAATGAAATATAAAAAGATAGGAAAGCTGAGAGTGATACTATAATAACATATGGAGTATCTAGTTCTTGATTTCGCAACGAATAAGGATTTAGGGTGCAATATAGTGGAACATGTGATTGATGGATATTTTAATTTTTTTTATCATCGAAAGAGTATTTTCCTATAGACTATGAAGACTCTTTTAGCTCTGTTGCAAATGGTTGCCGTATAGAGATTTAAGCTTTTGGGATTGCTAATGGTTGCTGCTTTTGAATTGTCATTTGCAACAGACAATTTTGTATAAGACGTGAGGGTAACACATAAGTTTAGGTTCTTTAGTTGCTGTATGCTTGTAATTTTCATCTTTTGTTGCTAGTGGTATACTGGTTTTCTGTTGTGATAAGTTAATAACAAAGGATTTTTTTCATGCTTGCAAGAGGATGTCATTGTCCTATCTCTTAGGAGGCATATGTAAATCGAGGTTTTTGAACGGTAAGGAGTAGGAACCTTTGGGTTGACGGAAAGGTTATGCACCTTCAATTGTAAATGACCTGTCTATCGTATATAGCTTCTACGGTTAGAAATTTGGGGTAAAATACTCCACATGAGGGATGAAATTTAATTTTAAAGCTACATGGGATTGCTTCAAAGACCTCAGATGAAGGTTTAACAATTGCTGAGTTGAGAAGAATCTTTCTTGCCTTTGAAAGCATGATGCAGAATCCACATCATGCACACACCTAATTTATGAAACGTGAAATTTCTATGGCATACGCTTAGTAAGTGAAAGAGTGCGGGGTGATAGCTTATTTGGTAGAGCCTCTCTCTCCCATTCGAGGGATCGAGTTTCACCTTAGCAAGTTGGCATCGCGTTTATCCCCCTCCAATCTTGTTCAGATTCCTCCTTCACAAAATTGAGAAATGCTTAGTATCTTTAATCTTCATGTTCCACATAAACTTGAAAAGGGATTATGAGCTATATGATCTTTAAATTTTTTCCCTGATTGATTGTGAGGCATTCTCTCAGTTTCTTGTTTGTGGAGGACAATCCTGACTCCTGAGTGTGGTTTTGTGGTTTTGTTGAGTTTGCATCATGTGGTTGGAAAGTGCTTTGCACATCTTTCCTTATTTTGCATCACGTAGTTGGAAATTACCAACCGTAACTGCATTGTTTTTGTTGCTTGCATCAGATTAAGGCCTTGAAGCTGCCAGTGATATTCTTGGAAGTGTCATCTGGTAGCTTATCTAATATTCTTCCAAGTATACTGCTCACCCACTTCTTATGGGTTCTCTCCATGGTTTTACAGTGATGAGGATTTAAGTATTCACGAGGCCTAGTAAAATCTATAGAAGTGGAGATGAAAGAACACTATTGTGTTTTGAGATTAGTGAGTTGGGATGGTGAGTATTTTCACCAATACTTGATGGTTAATGTGCATACATTTTATGTAATTTTGATGACGCAATGAACTGAAAATTGAGATGGCTGGGACATGATTGTTTGAAACTTATAGCACTCTTTAAGCGGAGGAAGCCTTTGAATGATGAAAGATTTCTCTCTAGTAAAGTTGGGGAAGAGTAATGGATTTGGTTGAAGAAAGCTGGACTCAGGGTAATTTTCTGGTGTTCCCTGTAGATGCTAAATTAAGATGTAGACCCTCTGTCTTAAATTATTAATAATATTGGATCAACTCCTCAAACTTAAGACTAATTAAGTGGACTAAAATAACCCTTAAGTTGGAAATTTATTTAGAGTAACAATATCTATGGTCAGTACTCAGTATCATCTGGGTCACATTGTTTCTGCTACAATGCCAAGATGCACCCTCCAAGTCCAAGTCCAAGTCCAAGTCCAAGTCCAAGTCACCTGCAAGCAAACCCAAAGGCCCAAGTTGTGCTAATTCAGGCTAACCGTGCACTATCTTTGTCCTTTTCATAGTAAGTTGAGCTCTAAAAAAATTGAGGGTGTTGATGAGCAGTGTTAATCCTTTACTCCTCTTCGAGAATGTCTTTAACAAATCCAATCTATTGAAAGATTGTTGTGGTTTTAGGTAGAACTATCATTTGCATTCAGGTAGAAAACAATATTGTTCAAGATCGACGAAATAAATTACTATATTCCCTGTCACATGAAAACTATAGATGAAGAGCATCGTAATCAAATGCGTAAAAGTTCAAAACCACTAGTCAGTAGATATAATTATGTTTTAACTTTTCATAGTAGAATCAAGTATATGACTACATTCTTGCATTTTTTTTTTGAATTTTTTTGAAAGAATATAATGTGGATCTTCCTCCTTTCCGACTGTCTTTGAAGAATTCGCCTTTTCTTTTGTATCTTATTGGCTTTGAGCAGGATCAAATGCAGAAAGGAAGGAGGGATTCGGTTTGCTATCGATGGTTCTGGAGTATTTGTGTCCGTGCTTGTCAGTAATGTTGCAGGTGTAGGCGATGTTGTTGCAGTAAAAGTTAAGGGGTCACAAACTGGATGGCTTCCGATGTCAAGAAATTGGGGGCAGAATTGGATACTCAATGCTGACCTGAAAAATCAGCCTCTTTCATTTGAGGTCACTACTAGTGATGGGGCAATTCTCACATCATATAATGTTGCTCCAAAGAATTGGACAATAGGCCAAACTTTTGAGGGCAAGCAATTCGATTAGAGGCCCTGATCTGTGATATTATACTAACTGAAGAAAATTCAGTTATGTGAGATTTTTTGGTACAACCTTCATTAGTTAGCTTAATTTAAGAAATGGGCCACAGGATTAGGGTAAAATTCTAGTTCTGTATCATTGTATTTGAATGTACACTATTCCCCACCTGTAATAGAATGCATGTCTAGAAGGCCATTGCCACCTTGTTTACTCATTTGTACCAAATACAGGATTTTCAATAGAAGCTTGCAACCTGGAATTTTGTAGAGCTACACTTCCTCCATTAAAGTTGGGAGCCAGGTTGGAAGCAAGCTTCACGGCCTTGAATTGATCGGGTTTTCCTCTGTTCACAATTTGCCGTCTCTGTTTCTAGCTGTTGTAAACAACACCAAAAGAAACTTGTCAATGGTTCCACATATTTCACTAATAAATTTAAATTTCTCCATGTAATTCTGATTTTTGATGATATCGTGTTTTGCCAAGTGATGAAATTAAGGGTAGCTTGGGGGGAACAATAGAATACTATAGTAGTTTCCACTCATTGGGATGAACTTAAAATATTGGGTAGATAAGTAAGGGGTTCCTAATAAATTGGCGATGGGGATATAATATCACATGTCAATTAATTTGCCTCTATTTATGTTGTACTTGTAACCATAAGAAAGTCAATTGTTCAACATTCTTTCAGTGAAAGATAGTAATAAGGTATCACTAGACAAATTGTTCATTGTTAAGAATGAAGAGGAAGTAGACAGAAGAGGGAGAAATAGTGAAGATGAATTATAATCTCCATTTATAGATTACTTTCCACAATGTCGAGAAATCACACAAATATTACTATTGAGTTTTACTATGCATGGATTGATAATTATATGTAATTTAGGGGTGAGCACAAAAATTTTGTACCCGGAAGCGGTTGGTACCCAGGATTTTGGAGCCGTTAGCATCTCAATTGAGTCCGAGTCTGTGTCCAATATTGCGTATCTGATCTTGACCCATTCCAATATCGGATTTGGATTTTTGGACCTGGTACAGCGGTAACCACTAGGTACCTGTTGGAACTTGGATTGGAACCAGATATCCGATACTAGAATTGGGTATTTTTGATACCTCGGTCCAATATCAACCTAGTCCAAATTACATGTAAGTTGGCTCAGCTTAAAATCCACTCTTTATTTGATACCCAAGCCTAATTAGAAACTCATAGAAAGACCTAAAAGTAAAAGTTAAAGCCCTAATGGAAATCACTTATCAGTACTCGCCTACTCGGTAACACACTCAAGAGTAGAGCTGACAAAAATTAATTGAACCCACCACCCAACTCGAACCTAACCCAATAATAACGGGTTGATTGGGTCAAAATTTTGAACCTATTAAATTAAATAGGTCGAGCCAACCCAACACGTTTGATCAAATGGGTTTGGTCATGTTGAAATTTTCATCCTGAATACAAAACCTCTAAGATGGGCCAGGTTCGGTTAAGTTGACCCACTAACCCGTTTATCATCCAAAAAACCAGTTTTTCAAGTTAAATTAACAATAAATAGGATTGTATTGTATTTGAATTTGTCTTTTTGTTATGTGTACTCATTGCATTTCGAAATTCTTAAAATATAAGGTACTTAAGTATTATGTTGACCCAATTGGATTTGATGATGATAAACTAAAGTAATTAACTAATGTGGTTTTGAGTTTTATGTGTGCAAATTCATATATTAATAAAGATGTCTAATAAAAGAAGTTCCTAATAATGGAAATTCAAGAAGAGTTGAAATTCCTAAGTTAGAATTCCAAGATAGAAGAGGAAAAGTTCCCGGAGAACTCCAGAAGAGAAGATGTCTTCTAGCATGAGTTTACTATTAGGCATGATGTAAAGGAACAAAAGTGTGATCGAATCTATGTAAGTGAATATAAAGAAATGGAGCTTCAGAATTGAAAGAAGACTTTCATTGAATAGAAGAAGAAGAAGAGAGAGAGAATCCAGGAAACGAGAATTACAAACTAAGAAACTCAAATGTCTCTTGTTAACAGCTTGTATTTATACTTACTGTTTGGGCCCAATAATCCTCAGTGGGCCACTACATGCTCCAAAGCTCCCCGCCAGCGTGGCAGTCATCCAGTGGGACCCACCCATCTTAAATCCTGTGCCAGCATGGCAGGGACATTCTTCACACATTTCAACACCTATAAATATGGAGCAGATCCCCATTTATTGAGGTAATAACTTCTAGACAAACTACTTCACATATCCCAATTAATACACATCACCTGACTTGATCGTCGGAGGGGCGATCCCAGATCCACCCCCGGGGTAGTCTAACTCTCATCCTGTGCAGGTCTCCCAGCAATCTTCGAGCATCCGACCCTCATTAACCCTAATCTCGATCCATCCCGCATAATACAAGTTTTTACCCGAAACAGGTTGGGGTCGTTTGTGGGGACATCGAACTAAAAGTCATGCCCATCACTCGGAAAAATCGGAGACGGCAAAGGACTCCCGTCCCCTTTCATCACTCAAGGGTACTATCCCATGAGGTGGCTGACGAGACAACAGAGAACCCCCGACAGGCTGCTATCCTCTCATCCCGCCACCAGCACGTCCTTGAAAGGCTACAAGTGCAATCAACCTCGGGGCACCTCAATCTAGGACAACCCTAACCCCAGCGAGCCCCCCTCGATATGAGCAGACCAGTACTAATCCGATCACTCAACAAGATCTTCAGCAGCTAGCCGACCGTCTCAGCGACAACTTTGAGCGCGGCCTCCGAGCCCTAATATTGAACTTCCAGGCAGGAGGAGAAGGGACCTCGAACAGACCCCCTCTGCCTCCCATGCATCGACTGGTTATTGATCACAATCAAGCAAGGAACCTCGATCAACCCCAGGTCATAGCCCTTGACCCGCCGAATTCACCGCGAGTATCTCGAAGGGCAGCTTAGGTCGCCCCCAGCAAGGGGGACGCGCGACATGTGATCAACGAGCGCCATCTGAGAAACGACAATCGTTACGCTCGCGAGGTCTTGAACGAAAAACGAGCACAATCCAAGGCAAGGAATACACCCCCGGCCCTAACTGGGAACAGAGGGAACCTCGAGAAAGGGAACCTCGAGAGCAGAGGGAGCCTCAGGAGTAGAGGGAGCCTCAGGAGCAGAGGGAGCCTCGACATCATTGGGGTCATCGAGAACGAGCTTCTAGTAGCTTTGATTCCAGCCACGAGTCAGAGGCTCAGATGGGAAATCTAGGGTTCGTGACTCCCTTCGGGGAGAATATCATGAAAGCCCTCACCCCTCGAAAGGTCAAGGTTCCTCCCATCGACCACTATGATGGAACTACATACCTCATCGACCATCTGGCAGCATTTAAGGCACAGATGAGTGTGCAGACTAGCAACGAGGCTGCATGGTGTAAGTTTTTCCCAACCACTTTGAAGGGGTTGACCTAGACCTGATCAAACATGGTCGGGCCCGGCCCGTAAAATCACCGGGTTTGGGCAGGAAATTATGGCCCGAAACTGGGCTTCGGGCTTGGTTTTTTTGGCCCGTCTGAAATCGGGCCGGGTCTGGGCTGATTCATAGGCCCGCTTTTTGGCCTGGCCCGTGTCTAAAAGTCAGGTTATTGTTGCTGACTTGCTGTTACCCGTTAGTCTTACTCTTTCATTAGGAAAAAAAAGGCGCACTACTAGAAAAACCTTACTTTGGGGACGCTTATTGCTCGACGCCACAGTCTAGGTGTTGGGTGGGTTAATAAATTTCCGCCTCACCTCAACGCCTAAAAGTGTCGACAACCTTGATAACACATTTTCGCGTCCAAAAATTACGTGTTGCCTATAAATGGCTATAATGGACGTCAATTTTCATTAAACATATATTCTCGCGCTCAAAAATTTGGAGGAGCAAACTAAATAAAATTATCCCACGCAATAAAACCGCACTGCTAATAACTCCCAGTACTCGATCCACGTCTGACACCAAACCCTATCAGTGCTGGCCGGATTATTCTCAATTCCTTCACCGGCGTGTGAATTCTCAGGTAATCTCGTCGTCTCTCTCTGTAATCCTTGTCCTTTTTTTCTTCTGCATCTTCGACTTTCCATTGAATTCTTTATCTCTCTTACCTCTCATCAGTCTTGAAGCTGCGCGAAAAAGATTGTTGTTAATTCACTCTGAAGTTGTTGCGAATTCACTCTGAATTTATTGCGAATAATTGTCTTAAGTAGGCCAAGGATTGTTGCGAATAATCGTCTTCAGTAGGCTAAGGATTGTTGCGAATCAATCGAAATCTAGGTTTGTTGCGAATTCACTCTGAATTTGTTGCGAATAATTCTTTTTTTCTTGAATTTGTAAGATTTCAATATGAAATTCACGAAAGTGTCTCTTGATTCTTTGTCCTCAACCTTTCATCAATTAGGGCTGACAGAATTGAACACTTGATTAAGGAAATTCAGGTTCGTTTAATGAAAAAGTTTAGTACTTTTAAATAATTAAGGGTATGCTTCTTATCATGAATATTACGTGACAAATTGGCAATGTTTTCAAAGTTTTGGCTACATTAGTGATGATAAATTTAGTTTAATAGTTAAAATTTCATCTGGATTGTGCTTATTATCTGTTAACATAGTAGCCCAGCATGTATAATTGCTTACTTTTTCTTTTGCAAAGGGGGTAAGGGGGGAGTTTCCTTAAGGGTTTGTTATAATCAGATAATCTGAATTGAGTTCTGCATTTCTACATTTCTTGTGAATCTTCGCATCTAGCTTATCAATTCATATAGCCTATTTGAACGTGCATTTTCTATATGATGTCCCAGATAAATGTATAGGATTATGAGTTCTGTACTCACCTCTTAGGCCCTTGTTTATGCAAGAGAGGAGTTTTAGTAGTTTCACAGCTTTTCTATGACTTCGGCTTTACTTCTTTTAAAGACTTGTATCTGCTTTTGATTGATCTCTGAAATGCAAGATCATTAGAAAACTTGTGTAAAATTGGATATACATGAAACCTACCTCTTGAAAACAAGTACTGTTTCAATGTTAATAGGATTCAACTTACAATTTGATCCATTTACTGTTCTCTGATGATAGTAAGAAGTCCTAAAAGTGTACCCATGTAACATCACTTCAATTAAGAAACTTGATATGTAAATGAGTGGAAAAACTCACCATTGAGTTTTCGCTTGTAGTAAATGAATTTTCATGAGAATGAACTTTTCTTTCTAGGGTTGCTTCTTTCAGAATTTTCATCGGAAAGAAGTCGTTCATGAAATGGGATTATTGAAGTATATTCTTTATGCGAATTGTTCATCTAATATAGTCTCCATCATAGCTCATATAGGGAATAAAGGGTTTGACGTTGATTAAGGGAGATTATTCTTTGTGTTAATTGTTCATCTGATAAAGTTTTTCTGGCTAAAAGATTTCTTCTCTGTCAATTTTTATGTGTATTCATCATGAGAATGTGTATGTTGAAGGATCAAGATAGCAACATCTTTCTCATTTTATACTTATACACACTAGTGGAATCTAATATTTGTGTATAAAGTGTATTAGATTCGCTACTTTGAATTTTTGATACTTGGAAAATCCTTGTCCCTCTATAAAGTTAGGCAAGTACATCATACAGTATTTATTTTATGCGTCAAGAATTATGTGATATAGTAAAGTATGACTGTATCAAGCATAAATTTGCTTGTTGGCTTCGTTGCCACTATATGAAAATTTTAAAGTCTACTAGTAAACCCCCCCCCTCTCAAACAAAAAAAAAAAAAAGAGAAGGGGAAAACTGAGAAATGTGATTACTTATCTCCTTGGACTATCTTATATGCATAATATTTAGTCAAATTTGTTTGGCCTCAGAATGAAGCGAAGTCATGAATTGTTGAAGAGTTTCTTGATCTTGTTTGTGTCAGGAAGGCCTCGTAGTTAATATTATAACTTAAAACTAAATAGATGAATCTTAATGAACTTTAAGTGCTTAGTTAGTAGAAATACTTAACCTGGACACTTGTGTTGTCTGTATTGTTGTGATGGGTTGGCCAGTTGCCCAATTAGCTGAGCATGAGGTTTGAATACAATATGCTCATTGCTTGATTTATAATTCTCTCTCCATCACAAATTAGTCACTTCCTTAGTTTCTACTTTCTACTCTGGTCAACTTGGCTAACCAAAAGATGGAGATGGAAAATTAACGGACTATTCTATGATATGAGTTCCAGTCAGCCCAGGTACCCATGTTCAACATGATCCTGAAGTCTTGTGCACTAATGTCTAGAACATGATACAGAAAGAATTTATGATTTTTTTTGGTTAAGCAACTAGATCCCCCATTCCCCCTCCCTCTCTCTGTAGGTCATTAATATTAGATATTTATATAATTTGACAGCCTCAAACATTGTATTTGCTATTGCGTGGACCTTATAGCTCCGTAAAAACAAGAAACAGTTACTCCCCGGAAAGAAAAAACATAAAAGCAAAGTCTGATCCAGAAGAAGACAACAAAACAGCTGATGTCTAGATGCTTCGGAATTTATCATATGTAGTCATAAATCTATCTTTAATTCTTTTTTCCGTCCCTTGTTTTCTGTTTCTCTCTAGTCGGCTTTCCAGTCCACACACCAAGCCGCCACAACCACCTGATCACCCTTTGCACACTTTATACCACATTCTGCCATCCCAACTTCACCTCCCCAATCTATGCAACTTTGCCTTTTGTAGCACTCACTAATACAACCGCCACCTCTGACCTCCCCAACTCTAAATGTCTTTTAAAATTTTCCAGGGTATGGAATGTTTTATAAAGAACTAACATTTTGGAATTAGTATGTTCACCAGTAATTTAAGAACCTCTGAAACTAGTGAGACTTTAGTAATGTGTTTTGTTCTACTTATTTCAAGAAGATAACTTCTGGCTTGCATAGCTGCTGATGAATTATATTCATACACTGACTAAGATGCTAACACACTGATTGAACTGTGCAATGAATTCCCATATAAACAAATGCATGGCATTTGGAATCTCTTACTCCCGTGTTCTCTTATCAGAGTACATTGTCCTGTATTAGTTTCTGATTACCATTATGGAATCGATTCTCCTGATAGTTTGAAGGCTAAATGTATCAACTTTACTTTACTAATGATGTAGAGGAAATTGATCATGTCTAAAACTTGTTACTATGATATATGAAGTCCTTTCCTTTTGCATCTCCTCGAGCGAAACTCCACTCTTTGGTTACTTTTGCCATTGGCTGATATGTTTAACTTCTGTAGTCTAACAAAGGCATAAGTGATAAACCTGCAATGATTTTTAATGAACAGGGATGAACATATGATGCATGCCAAATGACTCTGTGTGCCTGAATTTGATTCATTATTTGGGGCTGATTATTATCATTGTTGTGCAGTCACTTGCAAGTTATGACTTTGTTCTGTATTAATATCATGGATCGAGCTATTGTTGCCTATTTTTTGGCTCCAAGCTTATTGATTTTCTGTTACCGGGAGTATTCATGCCTGGAGAGGTTGCTATTTTTTGCCTATTTTTTTTGGCTCCAAGCTTATTGATGACATGGATTAGTCTGCTCTTTTATGGGATTCATCGTAATCCTTTTCTCTTCTATCACTAGTGGAAAAATGAAGAAGGGCTGCGCTAAAAAAGGCATGTAGGGCTGCGCTTTTTGACAGCAGCCCTTTCAGTAGCAGCCCTTCACTTTTTAAGTAGGGCTGCGCTAGAAAAGCGCAGCCCTTAAGCTAGAAGGGCTGCGCTAGTTAGGAAAAAGCGCAACCCTTCTAGCCTAGAAGGGCTGCGCTAGTTAGGAAAAAGTGCAGCCCTTCTGAGCTAGAAGGGCTGCGCTTTTTCCAAACTAGCGCAGCCCTTCCTACCAAAAAAAAAAAAAAAAAATTTTTTTTTTGACATTTTTTTACTCATAATCTCACATTTGTGTGAAATTAAACAGAAGAGAAGAGATTCGAAACGAAAATACTAAACCCAAAACAATAAAAAGAATGAAACGAAAATGAAAAAAAGGAACAAAAACTAATATACAAAGAGAAGTATACAAGAAGTATACAAGAACATTAATCAAAACAAAGATGAAAATACAAGAAATTATATACAAAGAGAAGTATACAAGAACATTAATCAAAATAAACAAAGAGAAGTATACAAGAACATTAATCAAAACAAAGAGAATTATACAAGAACATTAATCAAAACATATAAACAAAGAGAAGTCTACAAGAACATTATAGATCTGAAAATACAAGAACTACCTCCAAACATTAACCTAATAATGTTTAAATACATAAAACAAAATCCTAATGCATAATTTAAGGGAAAAAAAAATTTCGGAAAAACTTAAAATGGCTATTTGGAGGCTTAAACGAACTCGGATGGCTTAAAAAGCCTAAACATCATAGCATAGCGGTGAGTTTGACTCGATGGCCCGTTCCGCTTCCGAAAAGGTATCACAATAGGCAATCGGACTCCGTCGCCATGTTTAGTGCAAATCATTTCAAGGTTTTTGTCGCAAATGTTTTTGGGAGTTTTTGAGAGAGAAGAGAGGATGAGAGAGAAGAGAGGATGAGAGAGAAGAAGGAAAGGAATAATGAGGGACGTGAGAGAGGAGAGAGAATGAGGGATAATATATTTGACGAATCCCTGCTCAATATTTCAAAGCCCTCGATTCCGAAATTTCAAATTTTTTCAGGAAGGGCTGCGCTTTTTTTAAAAAGCGCAGCCCTACTAAGCAGAAGGGCTGCGCTTTTTAAAAAAGCGCAGCCCTTCACTAGTAGGGCTGTGCTTTTACGAAAACCGCAGCCCTTCCTGCGCAGCCCTTTCTATTTTTTCCCCTAGTGTATAATCCCCAAATTTTTCTATTGGATAGGTTTGTAAGTTTAAGGTTTACATTATACTATAATATATGCTTTGGATGCTTTTGGGTTTAAATTGTTAGTGCTATATATTAAAATGTAAAATTATGAACAGCAGGGATAATTTTATTAGCAAATATTATGGACAATGCAAGATTACTTTAGAATATGAGCCGCATTATATAGTTTTCAATTTGACGAATAAACTTTTATATTATCATTACTGATTATATTTTTTGTCTTTTTTTTTCTCCTTTTGAAGGTACTTGAAAATATTGAAGATGCAACAGATCAAGAACAGATGACTTCAAAGTAGCTACTATCGTATCGTCATCTATTTTGCTAGCGCGATAGATCTTATTAGTTAGCTTATTTTCAAGGCTACTTCACTTTGGATATTTTTATTAGACTCAACTACGACATACAATTTGGAATTATGTTTATAGAAAAATATTGGCTAGGATTTTGGTGAATATGCAATATCTATAGGGATTTTAATTATATTAGTATACATTTATAATATATTGATCAAAGTATTTTTTTTATCTTATATATCTTCAAGTTTCAATGTTTGTTTTATTTTAGAGCTAGTAAATGTACATATGTGTGTGTGTATATAAATATAAATATATACGTATATATATATATATATATATATGTATATATATATATATATGTATATATATATATATATGTATATATATATATATATATATATATGTATATATGTATATATATATATATGTATATATGTATATATATATATATGTATATATATATATATATATATATGTATATATATATATATATATGTATATATATATATATATGTATATATATATATGTATATATGTATATATATATATATATATATACATATATATATATATATATATATATATATATGTATATATTTGTTGATTCGGAAAAATAGCAAAAGGGACTACAAAAATCGAAATACATTTTATAGCCATGAAATTTTGCCAAATAAATATTAAAATTTGAATCCAACTTTTCTTTTGACGACGTCAAAAAGCGTCCAGATTTAGACGCGATAAGGTGCTGTAAGTCATCGCGAATGGAGACGCTTTTACGCGATGAGACAACTAAGGACTATGTTTAGCGTCGAGAATGGCGACACTTTTAGGTGTCGTAAATTACCTACTCAATTGACGCGACGCTTTTAGACAGCGTCGCAAGCAAATTTAGCGACGCTTTTTGGCGTCGCCAAATGGGTTAAAAAGCGTCGCGATAACACTCCTTTTGTAGTAGTGGCGTTGTAGCTGTTACTTTCTAAAAGTCGGATGGGCTGCTTCAATAATTGGGCCTATGTTTTTAGACACTAAGAATCTATTGTCTAACATAGGAGAGAGAAAAGAAATCTGAAATTTTCAAAAAAGAGAGAGTGGCAGCCGTTTTCCCCCTTCTCCATCCTATTGTCTTCTTCAGTTCTTCTCTTGAATCTTCATTTAGGAATGTTAAATGCTTAAATTTTAATTCTTTTTGAGTTATAGCATGTTTATGTATATTGTATATATATATATATATATATATATATATATATATATATATATATATTATATATATATATATATATATATATATATATATATATATATATATATATATATATATATATTAATTCTTAATTTTTTGCTATTTTTTTTGTTCATTTTAACTGTTCGAATTTTTTTTTTATTTTTCGGTTTTTTGTTGCTGATTTTTTTTTGTTTTTCGGTTTTTTTTATTTGTTGCTGAATTTTTTATTTTTCGGATATTTTTGTTGCTTGTTTTTTTAGTTGTATTATGTTAATTTCTTCATTTCTTATTTTCTTGCTTGTTATATAATATATGAATACTGCTCTTTTTTTTTGTAGAAAAATATTGTTGTTTTTTTTCATTAATAGTATTGTTTTTTTTTAATTTCTTGATTTTTCTTTCTTCTAGTAATATTATTAAGTAGTGTTTTCAATTTTAATAATTCTGTTTTTTCTTTGAGTACGAATAATACTGTTTTTTTCAAGTTTAACAATGCTGTTTTTTTTTTTTGCATGAATGATACTGTTTTTTTCAATTTTAATAATGCTGTTTTTTTCTTTAGTACGAATTATGCTCTTGTTCTTCAGTTTTAATAATGGATGTGTTATTTGGAAGTTTATATGGAATTGTGTATGATTATCTAAATTATAAAATGAAAGTTATTATGTTTTTTTGTTACTAAAGGTTGCTGTTTTTTCATTATATAACTTGGTTGGTTTGAGTATTAGTATCTTAAAAGTTGTAATTTGTTGTAATTGCACAGAGTAATGACAAAACCATCTTCTAGTAAAAAAAGACCACTTTCAAATGACGAGGATATCACTATCATTGATGAGGATGAAGAAAATGAAGAAGATAGTAATTTACCAGTTGATGCACGGACTTATAGTATGGAAGGATATGAACAAAATCACCCAAAATGACAAGAGCTTGACAAAAGCGGAGTGTAAGCATTGTAAGCATATCTTAACTGCTAAATCTTCAAGTGGAACTTCTCATTTAAGACGTCGTCTTAATAAGTGCATAGCTAAAAATAATGTTTCAATTAAAAGCTTTTTGATTGGTTCTGAATGCACTTCTAGAGGACAAACTATGGCCTTAAAAAAATCCAAAAATTGATCATGATCAACTTAGGAGAGCCATTTGTTTGTTTGTTGTTGCTGGAGCTCATTCTTTTTCATTAGTTGAAGAACCCGCTTTTAAGAACATGCTTTCTGTTGCTTGTCCTAGCTACAAAGTCTTGATTAGGCACACGGTTAGGAGGGATGCACTTAAGTACTATGATGAGGAAAAAAAGGTTGTTGAATTTGACTTACAAAATACATCAAGTAGGATTTGTTTTACTTCTGATAATTGGAAAAATGATAGTACACAAGATGAATATATTTGTGTGACCGCTCATTGGATTGATACTAATTGGAAATTGCAAAAGAGGATTATTAGATTTGGTGCATAAACTCCTCCATTTGATGGGATTAATATTGTCGAGGATATATCTCTTTGTTTGGCTAAATGGAAAATTGATGGTGATGTAGGTTCATTTACATTGGATAATGCATCCTATAATACTATAATGGCTAACCAAATTAAGAGACAACTTGCGAGGAATGGAAAGGAGCTTTTGTTTAATGGTGAATTCTTTCAAATTTGTTGTTGTTGCCATATCATTAACTTGATTGTTCAAGCCGGTCTTAAGCTTATTGATGGTGTTGTGGAAAAGATCAGAGCAATTGGTAAATACTTTAGGTACTCAATTCCCAAAAAGAAAATTTTTTACCAAATTGCTCAATAAACTTATCATTTGGATGCTAAGAAAAGAATTCGTGGTGATTGTTGTGTAAGGTGGAATTCAACTTATTTGATGCTTAATCGTGCTCTTTATTTTCGAGCCGCTATTGATCATGTGGTGGAAAAAGATAATGAAATAAAGATGTATCTTCTTGATGATGATGAGTGGCAAAAAGTTTAAGTGATTCATGATTTCTTAAAGGTTTTTTATGATATCACAAATGAATTCTCATCTTATAAGACTCCCACCGCAAATATTTATTTCAAGGGTGTTTGGGAGATTCAATGCATGTTACTTGAAATGGCAAAAGGACCACATCTTTTCTTAGTTGATATGGCTAAAGATATGCAAAAGAAATTTGACAAGTATTGGTCGGATTATAATTTGTTGTTGTCTTGTGCTTGTGTTTTGGACCCTCGATAAAAGCTTGGATTTGTTGAGTATTGGTACTCTACTCTTTATGGAGAATCTCATGCTAAAGAGAAAGTGGCAAATGTTAGATCGATGTTGTGTGAATTGCTTAAAGAGTATAGAGTTGTGGATGGCGGGGGTGTTGGTGGTAGTGGTGAGATAGGTGAGGGCACATCAAGCCATGCTACTAATTTTACTAGTGGTAGTGGTAGTAATAGGATGGCGAATTATAGTTCTTGGATGAGTAATAAGCAAAGAAGCTTTGTAGATAAATCACAGCTTGACCTTTATTTGGAAGAAAAAAATGTTGTTCACACTTTGAAACTTGATGTGTTGGATTGGTGGAAAAATAATGGTGGACCTCGACATCCACAACTTGCGGCATTGGCTCGTGATATTTTAGCAATTACTATATCATTGGTTCCCTCCGAGTCACACTTTGAAACTTGATGTGTTGGATTGGTGGAAAAATAATGGTGGACCTCGACATCCACAACTTGCGGCATTGGCTCGTGATATTTTAGCAATTACTATATCATCGGTTCCCTCCGAGTCCTCTTTTAGTATGGGCAAGAAATTGATTAATTCTTGAGGGCTTCATTTACGTCATTGACCATTGAATCTCTTGCTTGTTATGAGCATTGGCTACGTGCAAAAGGTTTTTCTTTAGGTAATTATTTTCTTTTCTAAGTTAGTAGTTTGTATATAAAAAATTTTATGTTGGTTATTCATAATTCATACATATATATTTAATCTCCAAATTGACTTTCTTTACTAATATTTTACTCTTGTTTTGTAAGGTCACTCTCTCTTTTCAACTTAAGATGAAGAATGTGAGGATGATGACGATCATAATCTAGATGAAGAATGTAAAATTGTTGGCTAATGATTTGGTGTTTGTTGTAATTTGAGATGTAACACCTAAGTACTCTACTATTTGCTTTTGTATTAGATATTTGAATGTTTGGACTTTTTTTTGTTTAGACTTTTGTTCATCTCTTTTGGTTGGAGTTTGAAAGATGTAATATTGTAGTGGTATTAAACTTGATTTTGGAGTATTTGACTTCTTTTTACACTATTTTATGATGTTACTTAACAAATTAAATCACTTGTATTAGATGTTCTTTTTTTATATTTGTATCGAATTTTCAGCAAAATAGACTAAATAGTGGACAAAAGTAACAAAATTAGTTAAAATGGAGCAAAAAAAATCAGGCCCGTTTGGCCCGGAAAAAGCCTGCATCGCCTGCATGGGCAGGGCTTTGTGCACAGCAAACAGGCCCGCTGACAGGCTCGGCCCGCTGACATGGGCAGTTTTTGGGTTGCTAGGCCCGGCCCGGCTTTTGATCAAGTCTAGGTTGACCTTAACTTGGTTCACGGAGCTCCCCTCCGGAAGTATATCGAGCTTCGCGGCTCTCGAGATAGCCTTCAAGCAGAACTTCATCACCGGTAGAAGACATCAGAAGACTAGCATTCACCTCATGTCGATTAGACAGCGGAGAGAAGAAGACTTAGCCGACTATATCAAAAGGTTCAATGGGGAGTCGTTAAAGGTCTCCGATCTCCAGGACAATGTCACGTTCATCGCGCTCATATCCGGGTTGTACCCTTCGAGCAGATTCAAGCTTAAGCTCGCAGAAAGTGAAGCCTCATCATTCTCAGAAGCAATGAACCTTGCCCAGAAGTTCATTCAAGCCTCCAATATCTGCAAAACGCATGAGGAGCCCAGCTCCGGAAAAAGAAAGCATGAATACACTCCTCGAGCGGATAACCTAAAGGATGTCCCTTGAAAAGAGAAAGAGAAGAAGCCCCGATTAGAGGACAACGGGCACGACCCTCGGTATAATTTGAACCCAAAAGAGATCTACCTGGACATGAAAGGGAAGTACCCCTTGCCGAAGCCAAATCCTATCCGGACATCCGTCATCAAACGGGATAAAAGGCTCAGGTGCAAGTTCCATCACAACTGTTGTCACACTACACGTGACTGCCGAGAACTAAAGAGAGCGCTAGACAAACTAGCTGATAAAGGAAAATTAAATTGATATCTGAAGGATCCAAAGGAGAAGAAGATCGAACCCCGCCAAGAAAAGCAGACAAGGAGTGACAAGACAGCAGGATATGTTAGCGTCATCGCGGGAGGATTCGCCTCGGGCGGCTTAACCAACCGTTCTCGAAAAAAGCATCTCTATGCCTTGAAACACGGGAACGACGTAGCTTCTCCAGCAGTCTGCCCGACTATGACCTCCAAGGAGAGCCATCGACCCAAACAAACCCCGCATGATGACCCTTTGGACGTCGAGATGAAAATTGCCAATCTGCGGGTGGGTCGAGTCGTGATAGACAGCGGAAGTTCTGCAGACATCATTACTATGGACTGCCTGAGGAAGCTGAAGTACCAAGAGAAGGATCTCGCCCCTATCGACCAGACGTTGGTGGGATTTGGTGGACAATCTGTTCACCCCCTCGACTCGGTCAAGCTCCCCACTCAAATGGGGGAGAAGGGAGCGGGCCGGAATGTCGTCGTTGACTACCTAGTGGTCGACACCAACCTCCCTTACAACATGATCATAGGGCGGCCCACGCTCAATAAAGTTAAGGCTGCCATCTTGATATACCAACTGCTCCTGCAGTTTAAGGGGGACGATGGGAAGGTCGCTCGATCGTTTGGCGACCAAAAGTCCGTCCGAGAATGTTACGTCAATAGTTTATAAAACAAGAATGAAGAAGCTACGCGAAAAAGAAAGTGCCCGCAGCTTGAGGAGCCCCTTTCCATGATGGGACTCTACATGGCTGAGAGCCCCAAGCGGTACGAGGACCTCGTCCCGCGGACAGGGACAAGGAGGTGTGCATTGATGGTGAAAGGGGCTGCATGGTCCTAATCGGCAAGCAGGTCCCTGAAGAAATAAGGACCCAAATCATCGAAGCCATTAAAGAATTCCAAGACGTCTTTATTCCACACCATCGATGAAATGCCCGGAATCGATCCCCAGCTTATGGTCCATCGACTTAATATTGGAGAAGGGTACAAGCCGATTAAACAAAAACTTAGGCACCAAGGGGCCAAAAGGAGTGCAGCTGCCTCCGAGGAGGTATAGAAATTGTTAGCCGTCGGTTTCATTCGAGAATGCCAATACAACGAGTGGTTAGCCAACGTGGTCCTGGTCCGAAAGCCAGCTGGAGCCTGGAGGATGTGCGTCGATTTCACAGACCTGAACAAGGCTTCCCCAAAGGATGATTTCCCTCTAGCAAAGATTGATAGGCTGGTAGAATCGACAGCCGGCCATGGATTGTTTAGCTTCATGGATAAGAATGCGGGATATCAAATCCCGATGGCTGCAGAGGATCAAGTGCATACCGCTTTCACCACAAGCTCAGGGGTTTATTGCTATAAAGTGATGCCTTTTGGTCTTAAAAACGCCGGGGCCACCTACCAGCAGTTCGTGAACAAAATGTTCGAGAAACAGATCGGACGAAAAGTCGAGGTCTATGTTGACCACATGATCGTCAAGAGAGCAAGAAGGAGGGAGACCACTTCTCCGATCTCAGGGAAACGCTTTCCACTCTTCGCACCTACAACATGAAGCTGGATCCGAAGAAGTGCGTATTCGGTGTAAAGGGAGGAAAGTGCCTCGTTTTTCTTGTCGAGAAAAGGGGGATCGAAGCTAACCCCAACAAAATTCAGGCCATTATCGAGATGAAAAGTCCTCGAACTGTTAAAGAAGTCCAGTGCCTACCCGGCTGCATGGCGGCCTTTGGGCATTTCCTCTCTTGATTTGCCGACAAGAGTCTCCATTTCTTTCGAGCTCTAAAACAGTTGACGTTCGAATGGGATACGTCAGGAGAAGAAGCATTCCAACAGCTCAAGACCCATCTAGCAAGTCTCCCAAAGTTAGTCTCTCCTTTGCCAGGAGAGACGGTCTTCGACTACCTGGCTGTGTCCGAGCACGCCCTTAGCGCGGTCCTCGTGGCCGAGCGAGTGAAGAACCATTACCCGCTATACTTCATAAGTCACGCCTTCCGAGGCGCAGAGTCCAAGTATCCTCCGATCGAGAAAATGATTTTTGCCTTGGTTCTCGCAACTTGGAAGCTCAAGCCTTATTTTCAGGCTCACCCTATCAAAGTTCTCACAAGTCAGCTAATACGGAAGGTGATCGAAGGGAGGAATCAGTCGAGCAGGGTGACTGACTGGGCCAATCAAATATCATACTTCGGTATAGAGTTCGAGCCCTGATGTTCTATAAAAGTGCAAGCTCTAGCCGACTTCATAGCAAAGTGCACCTCCCGGCCCGAGCCTACCGAAGAAGGATCATGGAACCTGTTCGTCGATGGGTCGTCATCCAAAGCAGGATACGACGCTGGGCTCCTGATCCTCGACTCGCAGACCAACAAAAATGAGTGCGCAATTAAGTTCGACTTTGACGCCTCGAATAACGAGGCCGAGGATGAAGCACTGCTCCTTGGTATCCAGCTCCGCAAAACGACCGGCGCTCGGAAACTCAAGGCTCACTCTGACTCCCAACTCATCGTTGGATAGGTGACGGGGGAGTTCGAGGAAAAAGAAGATAGCATGAAGATGTATCTGAGGAAAGTAAAAGAAGAAATATCTGACCTATCACTTTTCACCATAACTCACATCCCTCGATCGGAGAATCAACAAGCAGACGCCTTGTCGAGTTTAGCAAGCTCAGCGGAGGATCTCTCGCCACGACCCATCATGTGGGAAGTTTTGAAGGCACCCAGCATTAACAGGGGGCTAACCACTCTTGACAGGAGTCCGACTTGGATGGACAAAATCATAACATTCATTCGAGATGGTATCCTCCCCGAAGACGAACTTGAGGCAGAGAGAGTCCGGAAGCGGTCTCGTTGGTTCGCTTATCACGAAGGGAAGTTATACAAGAAATCATTCGCTCATCCTCGCCTCCGCTGCCTCACCCCCCAAGAGGGGGACTACGTCCTTCGAGAGACGCATCGGGGGGCCTGCAGAAGCCACCAAGGGGCGCGAACCATTGCAGGGTACTACTGGTCCACCATGAGGGAGGATGCTTCAGCAATGGTTCAATAGTGCAAAGAATGTCAGATGCATGCTAACCTTCCTCACTAAGCTACAAGTACATTAACTACTATCCATGCCCCCTTGCCATTCGACATGTGGTGCATGGACCTCCTTGGACCCTTCCCTCTAGCGTCAGGACAGCGGAGGTTTTTGCTTGTAGCGGTCGATTATTTCACAAAATGGGTTGAGGCAGCACCTCTGGCCTCGATCACTGACAAGCAAGGTCAACAATTCATCTAGTAACACTTCATCACCCGATTTGGGGTCCCTCGAGTTCTTATATCAGACAATGGTCGACACTTCAATAATGGCCCTACTCGCGACTATTGCTCGAAGTTTGGAATTGAAACCAGGTTTTCCGCCGTTAGTCGACATCAGACTAACGGGCAAGTAGAAGCGGCCAACAAGGTGGTCCTGAAGGGGTTAAAAACAATGCTTGAGGGAGCGAAAGGCTCGTGGATCGACGATCTACCCGGAATTCTCTGGTGAACCAGGACAACCGTTCGAGAAGCAACGGGCCACTCACCATTTAACTTGTTATATGGGAGTGAAGCTGTCCTACCCGTTGAGTTGGGCATGTCGTCACCCCATATCACATTCTACGATCGCGCCATCAACAACAAGGAAAAGAAGGTTAACCTAGATCTCCTCCCCGAGACTCGAGGCACGACCCTCCTCAAAGCTATTTCTTATAAACTCAAACTTACTCGGTTGTTCAATCCCCAGGTCAAGCATCGACCCTTCCAGGTCGATGACTGGGTACTGCAAAAGTTTGAGGCCACAAGGCGACAACCTAACTTGGGTAAGCTGCAGCCCAACTGGGAAGGGCTATATCGCGTTACCTCGATAGTCCGCCCAGGTACTTACCACCTAGAAGACCAAGAGGGGCGTCCCCTTCCTCGACCTTGGAACGCGGATAACATCCGAAAGTTCTATGTCTAAAGGTTTGTCCCTCGAGCTTGGGGACATACCACATAAGCACTTCTTTTGTAAATATTTTGTAAGGCACTGGAGAGACCTTAAAGCATGTCGATTTCTGTAACATCGCAAGAGTCACTTGCCTTTGTCTTTTGGATATTATTTATAACAATGGTTGCCTTTGTAAATTGCTTGTTATATAAAGAGCTTCGAGCTCAGTTGGCGAACATACAACAAATATAAAGTGAAATGGCCTCGAGATTCCTCGGCCAGCATACATTAAGGCCTCGAGATTCCTCGTCCAGCATACATTCCGGTTCAAAATATAAAAGCATATAAGCTCGAAGGAACAAACTGATAGACAACAAATAATCGAGTTTTATTCAATTAATCATAGTACAAACTATCGAAGTTGCTACAATACAAATTCAAGAAAAAACTTAGATCAAACAAGAAAGCTTAAGGGTCCATCCTTAACCCTAGTAGGAGACATAAGAAAAGAAGAGCCTGTGGAGAAGGAAGAGAAAAAGGAGGGGCGTGAAGAAGAGGAGAAGAGCCGATGTACATCCCTCGAGATTGGCAGGGGGAGGAACTTGGTCCCCAGCCTGGGCAGCCTCAGCAGCTCCCTCCTCCTGGGAAAGTGCCTCGACACCTTCCTCGACATCGACCCAGGATAGGCCGGGGGCAATCCTGTCGAGGACCAAACGGAACTTGCGGAGGGCCTCGGCCTGCCCTATCTCAGAGGCCTGCAGAGAGACATCCAAAGGAAGGTCCTCCCCTCATTTGAGTCCTTCCAATCCTTGACTATGGCCTCCCGGCACTCCCGGCACTCCCGGGCCTTGGTAATAGCTTCCTCAGCATTCTTTCGAGCCATCTCGGCTCGATGATCAGCCTTCTTGCAGTCCTTGGCAGCATCCCTATGCCTTTTGCTGGCAGACTCCCTCTGCGAAATGGCAACCTCGACAGCCTGCTCGAGCTCCCCCTTCTTCTCCTCGAAAGCCTTGAGGGACTTGGCCATGGCCTCTTGGGTCTCCGAGAGTCGCATCTCGGCTAGACGCAATCGATTGACGAGAGTGTTCCTCTCATCCCAAGACATCTCCCCCAGAGACAGCCCCAGCGACTATCCCAGGCTGAGACCTTCGATCCAGGGCCAACACCCTGATCGACAGCTGATGTAAGAAAGAAGTGTTAGGAAGCTTTAAAAACTGAAAAAACATTCGAAGTAACAGAAAGCAAGATAACCATACCTCGATCATGGTCGCCTTAATGGCCTCGACCTCCTGCCCGTCGGGCGTTAGACACGCCCTCCCATCCATCTCCGTCATGAGATGCTCCGAGGCCCTACCAAACCTCGCAGTCATTTCAGCCCTCGAGAGAGCCGAAAAGGGTAGCCTGGTAGTCTCCTCAGGCCAAGTTTTCTTCTTCGAGGCCGTCGTAGCTGCGGCAGCGCTCGAGGTAGTTGCGGCAGCGCTCGAGGTAGCAGCAGCAGGGGGGGTCCTCAACTTTAACCGACGTCAAGACATCGGCCTTAACGTCCTTTGGCTCAGGCTTCGGAGCCAAGAGTGTAGGAGGTTGCTTCCTCTCCTCGATGGAGGGATCAGCCTTGAGTTTCACCAATGAAGCCTCCGTGACCGCCCTCGAGGCTGAGGACGAGCTGGAGCCGGCCTTTGCCAGCTTGCGACGTTTGGCCGCTCGAAGGTCCTCCGCAGTGATCAAAGGTCTCCGTTCGAGGTGGCGGACATGATGACGAGCTTCACCATATTCCTCCAAAGGACTAAAGAGGGCTTGACGCCCATCATCTTACAAACGGACAAGAAGCCTACCATCGAGCCCACGCTATTAGGCATAAGTTGGCATAAGGCCAGACCATAGGAGGAGAGCACCTCGACTATAAAAGGGTCCAACGGAAACCTCAGCCCTAGCTTGAGATGCGCCTTATACAGCGCAATACAACCTCTCGGGGGAGTACAGACCGTCTCTGTGGGTTCTGATGTGTAAAGGGCATATGGGTGTTTGATACAGAAGAGCTCTCGATAAACCGAAGATTCCCTGTTACGAAGTCCATAAACGACCCTCGAAGATGGAAATGGGCTATCCACCGCCTCCTCATCTCTGCCGCTCGTACACGCGGTAAGAGAGTTGCCCTCACTGCTTCCCTCCATCACTCGAACGACCTGGCTATCGAGAAGATCATCTAAGTAACTCCTAACGGCCCGAGGTCGAGCAATGGTAACAGAGTAGGGGGGGTTATTTAACTCCTCCTCCCCATCGAAAACTATGGACGCACCGTCACTCGAGTACGGTAGAGCGTCGAAGACCTGAGTGGGATCCGGACACTCGAAGGCCGTGAACACCACGGGAACCCCTTCTATCAAAATCCTATCGAACAAGGGTTCCAACAAGGGAGGTGGGGTCCCCGAGCTCAATGAGGTGCCCTCAGTATCCTTCAATAGGGGACTCCATCCAGAATGGTCCATTTGAAAGTTAAACAAAGAAGCAAAAAGAAAAAGATCGTACCTTAATCAAAGAAGTGCTCTCGAGATCCGTCCCCGATTCGAAGTAAAGCAACCAATCTTCAGGGCTCTCGAGATCGTACAAAGAAGAAGGTGAAGTCTCAAGAGTATCAGAGCATGTAATGAGACAAAATAATGTAATTGCCTTTGTTTATATAGATTGCTTGAAAAGGACGGTTAATATCTCGATGGGCTCGGAAACCCCTCAAAGTACCAAGAATTGGGCTTCTTAAAAGGCCCAATGGCACCAGCTTCCTGGACCAGTCTCCAGTAGCTCCCCTAGGGCTTGACTGAAGTCCAGCTGAATCCAGCGTTGGAGTACATCTGCTCCACCCTGACAACCTCTCCTTGCCGGAGCCCTAACTCCCCGGGCGATTCACGCTTAGACGGAGGCCCAAGACCTACAATTAGCCACTCCACCCATATCGAGTGGAGGATATCTCGGCCATCGCCGACGCCGAGATCGACACCCCGTCAAGAGCTACGGTGTCATACCCCTTGAGTCGTCTAGGGCTCATTGGCTCCTAGGCAACCTCGAGCGAGGCCCCTTCACTTCCTCGAGTTACCTGGGGCTCATTGGATCCTAGGCAACCTCGAGCGAGGCCCCTTCACTTCCTCGAGTTACTTGGGGCTCATTGGCCCCTGGGCAACCTCGAGCGAGGTCGTTTCACTCCTACCTGGGGCTCATTGTCCCCTGGGTAACCTCGAGCGAAGTCTCCTCACTCCCTCGAGTTACTTGGGGCTCATTGGCCCCTGGGTAACCTCGAGCGAGGTCTCTTCACTCCCTCGAGTTATCTGGGGCTCATTGGCCCCTGGGTAACCTCGAGCGAAGTCTCCTCACTCCCTCGAGTTACCTGGGGCTCATTGGCCCCTGGGTAACCTCGAGGAAGGTTTTTCCATTCCCTCGAGATAGACAGAGGACCTAACCACGGAGGGTATTCTGGTAATTTCTGCAAAACACGTGGCATCAGCAATGGCCCCACGCACATGTTCCGCGTGGGGCTAATGTTTGGGCCCAATAATCCTCAGTGGGCCACTACATGCTCCAAAGCTCCCTGCCAGCGTGGCAGTCCTCCAGTGGGACCCACCTATCTTAAATCCTGTGTCAGCATGGCAGGGACATTCTTCACACATTTCAACACCTATAAATATGGAGCAAATCCCCATTTATTGAGGTAATAACTTCTAGACAAACTACTTCACAAATCCCAATTAATACACATCAACTAACTTGATCGTCGGAGGGGCGATCCCGGATCCACCCCTGGGGTAGTCTAACTCTCATCATGTGCAGGTCTCCCAGCAATCTTCAAGCATCCGGCCCTCATTAACCCTAATCTCGATCCATCCCGCATAATACAAGTTTTTACCCGAAACACTTACCAATGCTGTAACTAACTTTGCAATTAGTTAAGTTGACTATGATTCTTACATAATTTATGATATATAACTTATATTCCCCCTTCAAGCTGGACTTGGGAAACAAGACCAAGCTTGGAACAAATAGAGAAATGTTGTGGGGAAGGAAGAGCCTTTGTAACGACATCTGCAATTTTCTCTCTTTTTGGAAAACTTATTTTAATATAAAATTCCTTGAGAAACTTGAGAGTATTACCGCCACGTGATAACGTTAAAGGCTTTAACTACTAACTACTAACTGAACTTTAAACTAATGCAGCGGAAATAACTTAAATAACTTCTCTTTATTAATATAAATTTTATTGTACAATTATATAACAATGAAAATAAAGAAAATAAAATAACAACTCCTTGACTAATTATGATTCCTCACCAGCTTTCCCATCTAAAGTATGCATCATATCAACCTGTAAATTCTGCTCGCCAAAACAGGGTCATCACAGGGACAAAGCCATAAAACAAAACAAATAAAATGCGTGTTAGTAAAAATAATGAGTACATGTATATGCAAAAATTTAAATACCTTATGAAACATTCAAAATATTTTTATAAACCTTCCTTGGATACTTGTAACACGTGTATAATATAAAGTACATAACTTTAATAAAAACTCATTTTCCTTGCCTAAAGTGTGCACACCCCCCAAGTTTAGTATTCCTTAATGAGTGTATTACGAGGGGTTACTACCTTGTCCACATGACTTATACAAAAAGTACAAGGGTAAATAATATAATGGCTACCGTTCTTACTAATAAATAGCAAGCCGTTGCCTCTTTATAATTGCGATCATGAAAGATTATATAACTAATAAAATCCTTCTGAAACAATCCTCCTTTTTAAAACATAATAATTCTTAAAACTTAGCCATATAAAGGTATAAATAAAATAACTTGCTCAAGGGTTGACCTTTGAAAAATAATAATATATAGTTCAAAAACATTCATTTTAAAAT
This sequence comes from Beta vulgaris subsp. vulgaris, assembly GCF_026745355.1. Taxonomy (NCBI): domain Eukaryota; kingdom Viridiplantae; phylum Streptophyta; class Magnoliopsida; order Caryophyllales; family Amaranthaceae; genus Beta; species Beta vulgaris. The sequence continues at coordinate 40,119,167 of NC_079205.1, forward strand.
ATTAAAACATGAATCAAAAGATGAAACTCCTTATAAAATATTTGAATATAAATTCAAAGATCAAACTTTATAAATATATTAAAAGAAAGACATAATTCAAAGTTCATAAATAAAATTTGTAAACATTCAAACATGTTCATATAAACAGATGCAGTTCATAATAAAACTCATAAAAACATGTATTTCAATCCAAAATATTTTCCTAAAAACATGATACTACACTTGCAAAACAATTATTAAAGATCTACAAATACACGCACCTTGAAAATTAATAATTACTAGGGAGGAAGAGAAAAGGTAGGTTAAGAAGGAGAGATAATTTAAACTTGAGAAAAGAGATTTATTTCTCAATTTTGGTGAGAAAAATATGATGGGTGGAGACCCCTATTTATACTAGTTGGATAAGTAGAATATGAATAGGACCAGGACATTAAAAGATAAATTTAGGGAAAAGGATAAACTAATCTAGCTAAGATATAACTAATATTTACGATTATCCAATTAAGAATGAGAAAAGATATAAATTATCCGATAATACATATTTATATAAGGTAACATAACTAAAAGATAAGTTAAAAAGAAAAAGTTACAAAAGTTTGATAACCATTGTAACTCACTGGCGTGAGTTTTGCCGCTGCCGGATTTTTTTTTCCTTTTTTTTTTTTTTTTATTCTATTAAAAAAATCTTTTTCCTTTTTTTTTTCTTCTTTTGTTTTCTAAACCTTTTTAGATTTCTTTAAAATATTTTTAAATTTTGCTACCAAAGTACTTGAGTTTTAAAACTAGTAAACTTAGGCCCAACATCTATTTGGGCTAAAATTTATTTTAAATACTCAAAATTTTTTATAAAAGCGTCTTTAGTAAATAACAAACCTTTTTAGTAAATTACAAGTATTTTTGATAACCATAAAATTTCTAAAAGTATAAACATAACTCACCAAACATACGAAGTATTACATGAATACTGCATATGCACTAAGTGATCTAGAGCTGAACTAACAACCACTCCAGTCAGCATCACTATAAGCATGAATAATAAGATCAGATTGAGTATGATAATACAAACCAAAATCCAAGGTGCCTTTGAGATACTTGATAACATGAAGAGCAGCTCTTAAGTGAGGAGCATGTGGACTATGCATGAACTGACTCAAGTGTAGCACTGCATAGGATAAATCAGGCCTGCCAACTAATCTTCTGTAAACACCAGGCTCGGCTAGAAGATCTCCTGATTTAGTAGATAACTTCAACCTTGATGAAAGAGGAGCATTAACAGAAGGACAATCTTCCATACCAGTGTTTGTAAGGATGTCTTTAATATATTTCTTCTGAGACAGAAATTTACCAGTTGCAGATCTTTTGATCTCAATGCCAAGGAAATAATTTAGCTCATCTAATTCTTTGATGGTGAAAGCTAAATCAAGAGCCTTTTTAACAACCTGAATCTGGGACATAGAAGTGCCTGTCACCAACATATCATCCACATATACTAAAATCACCAAGAAATCCCCATCTTGTGTTCTAGTAAACAAAGAGTAATCTTGTGTAGATTGCTGAAACCCAAGAGACAACAAGAATTTTGTCAACTCTTTATTCCACTACCTTGAAGCCTGTCTTAAGCTATATAAAGACTTCTTGAGTTTGCAGACTTCTCCATGTTGAGCTTTAGAGTATCCAGCAGGTGGTAACATATATACTTCTTCATCAATAAATCCGTGCAAGAAAGCATTATTTACATCAAGTTGACACATATGCCATTGATGTATAGTAGCTAGGGCAATCACAACTCTCATTGTGGCCAGCATGGCAACAAGAGAAAAATTCTGAGTAAAGTCCTGCCCTTCAACTTGTTGATAACCTATGACTACCAACCTAGCTTTAAATCTCTCAACTGCGCCATCAGGATTAAGTTTGGTTTTATAGACCCACTTAGATCCTATGGCTTTCTTTCCTTCAGGTAACATGGTTAATTCCCATGTTTCATTCTGTGTAAGAGCTTGAAGCTCTTTACTCATGGCTTCAATCCAATTTGGATCTTTCTTAACTTGATGATAGTACTTAGGTTCAGCAACTTGACATGAATTGACAGCAAATGATTGTGACTCAGAGTTAGATATTGATTGAATAATGGTTGTATGATGCACATAAGTGTTCACAAAGTCAAATAATTTTGTAGAAGGAATGATCTTTCTAGGACTGTGTCTAATAGGTGGAAGAGTAATAGAAGGAAAAAGAGAGTTATGTTCAGCACAAGGATTAGAAGAAGAGTTTAAGATAGATGAATTATGAGAAGGAGATGAGGAAGAATCATGAGTAGAATTAGAAGAAACAGTATGAATCATAGTAGTATGAGGTGAAAGTTGGGAGGAAGCAGTGGAGGGTAAATTATTGTTTTCTGGAAAAGAGACTGAAGGAGACACATCATCATGTCCAAATGATACAAAATCAGGATTATAAATCTGTTGGATAGATTGTTCATTATGATATGGGAAAGATTGTTCAAAGAAAATCACATCTCTAGATACTAAAGTAGAGTGTGTCTCAAGATCATATAGCTTATAGGCCTTCTGTCCATAAGGATAGCCTATAAAGATACATTTTCGAGCTTTGGAATCAAACTTGTCTCTTTTAACAACCATGTTGTATGCAAAGCACATGCAACCAAAACTTCTTAACCCATCATAGTTAGGAGGTGTTTCAAACATGAGTTCATAAGGTGTTTTTCCAAGATAAGGCCTTAATAGGCAGTTTATTGATGAGATATGTTGTTGTCAAAATACATTCACCCCAAAATTTCTTGGGTAAGTTGGCTTGAAATCTCAGAGCTCTAGACACTTCAAATAAGTGTCTATGTTTTCTCTCAGCACGACCATTTTGTTGAGGAACATAAAGAGCACTTTTCTGCATCAGAATACCTTTGGCAAGAAACATGTTTATGCATTCTTCTTTCACAATTTCAGTTCCATTGTTTGATCTCACCATTATTTTAACACATTTGTTAAACTGTGTTTCAACCATTTGCAAGAACCCAACAATTGTCTTAGCAACTTGTAACTTATTATGCAGCAAATAAGTCCAAGTAACTCTACTGTGATCATCTAACACAGTTAAAAAATAACTTGCACCATTCAAAGCTTTAACTCTATAAGGCTCCCACAAATCAATGTGTATCAAATCAAAGCAATTAAGTGCTCTACGGCTACTGATTGGAAATGGTAATTTGTGATGCTTGGAATGAAGACAAACAATACAATTGTATTCAGTCACATTATGACAATTACACTCAGGAATATACTTCATTTTGGACAAAGAAACATGTCATAATCTGTTGTGCCATAATTCCAACTTATTTACACCAACACCTTTATTGTGACAACCAACAACAGTTTTATTTGGCAACTTATTGGAACTAACATCAAATGAATGACAAGCTGAAATCACACTAGTACCTTTACTAGAGACAGTAGATGCAGAATTACCATGACTGAAGTACTAATATAAACCACCTTGCTTCTTACCACTTCCAAGCACCTGAAGACTATTTGGGTCTTGAAAATAGCATGAATTATATTCTTGGTGAACTGAACCAAGATACCAGCCTTTTCTACCAATCTACCAACAGACAACAAGTTGTGTCTAAAACCATTCACTAGCAACACATCATGAATAACCACATTTTCACCCAATTTAACACTACCAACCAATTGCACACATCTGAAAGTACCATCAGGTAATGCGACTCTAATTTCCTTCTCTAATATTCTTTTATTGAACAAAATTTTTTCATTAAACACCACATAATCACATGCACTAGAATCAACTATCCAAACACAAGCAAAATCATGTGTTAGTGCAGAATGAGATGGTGTAGTTATGTTACCTGCAAAGCTAGCAAATGAATTATTGCTAGAAGTAGGTTGTTTTCCTTTCATGACACGCATGACTTCTTGACATATAGAGCTCAGCATATCTTGATCAATCTGACCTTCATGACTTTCAGAATTACCAGCAGCCATGTTGTGATCAAAATCAAGTGGTGATTCAAGCCAACCACCTTGATTTGTCTATGTGGATATGTTCACATTAGCAACAAATTTCTTGCCACTATAGTTATTTCCATAGCATAACCATGACTATTACTAGTCCATTTAACAATTTTAATAGCATTACACCACTCTAGATACCCTATCAACTTAAAACATTGGTCTATTGTATGACCTTTGTTTTTACAGTGATCACACTTCTTGTCTTGCTTCTCCTTTTTCCAATCACGTTTTCCTTGAAACTTCTGTGTACCACCATTAAATCCTCTTGGAGGAAATCTTTGAGCAGTCATTGCACTGCTTTCAGCAACATCCATGACTCCAGAAACTTCCTTTTGCTTCTCAATTTGTTGAGCAGTTGAAAATGCTATATTTATAGTAGGCAAAGGCTCCATTGACAGAATGTTAGTAATAGTGTTGTCAAAGACACTATTCAAACCTAACAAGAATTGCATCAACTTATCCTTAACTTCAAGATCTGTCAATTTCTTTAGAAACTGACAATTCCATTGATTCAATGCGTCACAACTACCTACAGGAAATGATCTCAAAGCTTGAAGTTCATCCCATAATTTCTTGATTTTGCCATAATAAGCAACAATCGTCATGTTTTCTTGCCTTAATCTAATAATTTCCTTCCTCAACTGACAAATGAGTGGTCCATTAGATTGACCAAACCTTTAACCTAACTCTCTCCATAGATCAACAGAGGTTGAAACATAAGCAAAATCAAGATCAGCTATAGTTGGATTTATTGAATTAAGAATCCAACTCATCACCATATAATCAACTCTAGTCCATCTAGAATAATCTTTGTGTGTAATCACAGGCATAGGCAACAATCCAGTGATAAAACCTTCTTTGTTCTGAGCTATAAGAGTTCTCCTAACATTCCTATTCCATCGAGTAAAATTAACTCCACTAAAAGTAACAGAAAGTAAAGAAGTAATAGGATTATCCGAACTCGCAATAAAGAGAGGATCCAGATTACCTCTGAGAACTGTGTTCTCATTATTTGTATTAGGAATTCTAACATCATCAGATTCCGCCATTAATGAAAGATTCAAATCTTCGCAAAGATAAAATCGTTTATTCGCAACCTTAAGAATCACCAGAAAATTTGAATTTAATCAACAAATTTTCACTAAGATCTCCAATTTCAGGATCAAGAAATCACAATTAAGTAATTTCAAATCAATAATTACAGTCGATTGAACAAGAACAACTGTAATCAATCAAGAAAATCAATGAAAAACCTCAATCTCATACGCGAGAATGCTGCTCTGATACCATATAAAGAAATGGAGCTTCAAGAATGAAAAAAGACTTTCATTGAATAGAAGAAGAAAAGAGAGAGAATCCAGGAAATAAGAATTACAAACTAAGAAACTCAAATATCTCTTGTTAATAACTGATATTTATACTTACCAATTATGTAACTAACTTTACAATTAGTTAAGCTGACTAGGATTCTTACATAATTTATGATATATAACTTATAGTGGAAACATTCATTAGATCATGGAACAGAGTTGTACCTTGAGTCAAGGAGTGGAACAGAGTCTTCGTTCCTTTGTCAAAGGAATTATATCGAGTCTTTGTTCCCTCGTCAAAGGAACTACATCTAGAACGAACAAGTAAAATTGGGTCTTATTAAATCAATTGACATAATAATTCGTGCTATTATTAAGAAGTCAAATATTTTTTGATCTTATTGATTTAGTTAGTTTTGGAATTGTATCCAGAAGATAAGATCTTAAAAAGAAATTTTATTTAAAGTAAATATATTTTAGTGCTGTAAATATCGTTGATGGTTTCTTTAGAGTTATTTAGGATCAATATTCTAAGTTAATTAGGAGTCCAGATTTAATGAGGTTGAGTCAAAGATCACGCTTTTCATTAAGCAGTAGCATGAGATAATTGGGTTGTTCCTTGAGTGGAGGAGCATGGGAGTTCCTCGGATCAATGAACAATAGCATTTAAACATTGTACTTTGGCTAGAGTCTAAAAATGAAATGTTTAATAAGCAAAACTGGTTTTTGGTTTTGAGTATTTTAAACATGGTATATATTGACTAAGTATTGGTTTTAATAGATAAGATGAAATCTTATCTTAGTTACTTTGTTAGATCGCGTATATATAAGATTAAAACAAAATTTATTTTTCGGTATCTAGTCAATGTTCCTAAAACTTGTCTTATTGTTGAGCTGTCCTATTTTATAGGAAGTTGCTGCTAGTTACTGTGCAATTTTATTTGAGGGACTACGTATTCCATACACTTATAGCTTCCTCAAAAAGACATATAACTATATCCTATGAAATAAATAGATGAATAGAGATACGATGTACCTTGATAAATGTCCGCATAATATTTCGATGGTAAAGTCAATGATTAATTGTTGCAATCTATTTTCCTCCATTAGGTTCATGTCCCGTTGAGTTTTCCTAACACAATTTTAAATGACGCAATATAATATGGACATACATAATTTGTATGAACTTAAATAAAGGGTTTTCTTATAGTACATTTGGCATTCAAGATGATATTGTCACAGGAATGGAGATGTGTGAATCCTACTCCGTCAAGTAGATCACATAATGGAAGACATTAACTCAGAGATTTCAAGTAATGTAAATATCAGGTGGAGTGTATATGTTATACTATATTTTCATTGATCATGGTTTGTCCCAATGGATTTTTCTGACAATGTTTTTAATGATGCAACATATTATGTGCATTACGCGGGAATTACATCATTTTAGGTCATGCACATTCAGGGGAGAGTGTTATAAATGTATTTATTGTGAATGTCCATTATTCCTTTGATCATGGTTTGTCCCACTGGATTTTTCTGACAATGTTTTTAATGATGCAACATATTATGTGCATTATGCGGGCATTGCATCATTTTAGATCATGGGCATTCAAGGAGGAGTGTATTAAATATATTTATTATGAATGCCCATTATTCCTTTGACTTGTACATATCTATATATATATATATATATATATATATATATATATATATATATATGTTTCCTTGCCTCTAGAATAAAATAATTAATAGTTTTATCATATACAGTTTCTCTTCCCTTTTCTCCTTTTATCTCTATTTTCATAACATATACTCCATCTATTTAATTTTCATTTACTCACTTCACTTTGGGGGACAACCAAAAAGGAAATACAAAAGTATGAGAGAGAAACTAAAAAGGTGGAGAGAGAAACTGAAAAGTGATAAAGAGAAACTAAAAAAGTGGGTTAAAATATTACAAAAATAGATGATATGGGTGGAAAAAGAGGAGAAAGTAGATGTGACATGTTACCAAAAATAGAAAAAACAACTTGTATATATTAAAATGAAACAGACAAAAAAAACTGTGCAGATTAAAAAGAAACGGAGGAAATATGATCTAATTATAGGTTAGAGGTGATCATAGGTCGGACCAGACTTTGGCCAAAAAAACAGGCTCGTTTTAAAGCCTCAGGTGGAAAATACTGCGCCAAAACCCACTAATCCGGGTCGGGCCATGTGGGCTTTTCGGACCATACGTAAAATTAGCCTAATTTTTCACTTGTTGCCTGTCTTTTGCCCAAAAAATCCAACGGGGCCCATGAGCCAAAAAATTCTGCTGAAAACTTGGCCATTTTCGGGTCGAGCCCATGGGACGGGTCTATATTGATCACTCTATTACAGCTGTATTATTAAAATGATGTTTTGGATTTTTTTTTCCCTTTTGAGAGGAAAATGGTCTTTTTTTTTTTTTTGGTTTTAATATACCACTTTATTGATTAAATATACGGTTTTTTCACCATATACCCCTGACAAATTTTTTTTTGCACCGTATACCCTTTCGACTTTCCAAATTCATCATATACCTCTCACATTTCGATAAATACATCAACTTACCCTTTTGACTAACGGTGTTAGACTTCCGTTAGTCATTAACCCCTAATCCCCTCTAATCCTAATAAACTAACTTAAATTAAACCCTAATCCTAACCCTAATCTAATACACTTTAACTAACCCACTGCCACATCACCCCCACTACCACATCACCCCACCCCTTACACCCACTGCCACATCACCCCCACCCCTTACCCCTGCCCATCACCCCCACCCCTTACCCCACTGCACATCACCCCTCCACCCACACCCCAACCCACCCCCACCCCTTCCCACCCCACCACACAATCCCCCTTCCCACCCCCACCACTGCAGTCCCCCCTCCCCACCATCCCACGACCCAACCAACCCCAAGACCCCCCCTCCACCGTTCCGCCACCTACAGCGTCGCACCCCCTCCTCTTCCGCCACCCGCAGCACCACACCCGCGCACAAACTCGCGCAAACTGCCTGCCTCGTTGGGTGGCACCACGGCAAACTTGCGCAGCCGCAATTTAAACTTGCACAGCAGCACTAGAACGACGAGGAGGCAGGCGGCGACGGTCGAGAAAAGTCGCCACTTGCGGTTTGCGACGGTCGAGAAAAGTCGAAATGGCTGGGCTTCGCATCCTCGTCGCTCGTCGTTCTAGTTCTACTCGCCGTCAACTTTTCTCGGCCGTCGCCGCCCGCCTCCTCCTCGTCGTTCTAGTGATGCGGGTGTGGTGCTTCGGGTGGCGGAAGAGGAAGGGGGGTGCGGCACTGCAGGTGGCAGAAGGGTGGAGGGGGGTTTCGAGGGTGGTGGGGAGGGGGACTGCAGTGGTGGGGGTGGGGTTGGGGTGGAGGTTAGGGTTAGGGTTAGGGTTAGGGTATTAGGGGATTAGGGTTAGGATATTAGGGTTAGATTTAGGTTAATTAATTAGAGTTAGAGGGTAATTAGAGGTTAATGACTAACGGAAGTCTAACACCGTTAGTCATTAAGGGTAACTTGATGTATTTTTCGAAATGTGAGGGGTATATGATGAATTTGGAAAGTCGAAAGGGTATACGATGCAAAAAAAAATTTGTCAGGGGTATGTGGTGAAAAAACCGTTAAATATACTACCTTTTTATTAGATTACTTATTTTCATGATTTGAATAGAAAATTTGAAGCATAAAATTGTCAGATTCGGCCAAAGGCGCAAAGCACTTATCGAATACTCAATATAACAAGATTAACAACGGAGAGTAGAAAACATTATACGGCCTTTCTTACTTTACTCATTTCTGTTTACAATACCATCAGTGCTCCCTTCAGTTCTCTAAATTTCTAAAGTTGCCTATCTAAAGTTTGAAAGGGAAAGGTTAGAAGAAGTTATAAATCTCAATCTATTGTTCTTGTTTTTATAAACTAGAAATGTCAATTTATTATTGCTGATTACTTTATGAATATCGTTCGTTTGTATTTGGGCATTATTTACATCATAAGTATTAAGTACAGTACTAAACTGCCGCCAATTCATTAGAACTGGGTTTTTGTAATCTACTACTATATTGTTCTTGTCGTAGATAAATTAATGAATATTCAACTTCTAATTCTGGGTGAACTTCTGTTTGAAGATGCAAACCATACATCAAGGAGGATGCCCACTAGAACTAGCCAAGTTTGCAGGGTGCTTAACCCCAATTCAACACAATAATTTCACCCTTTTTTCGACTGTTGTATATTCAAACCGCAAACTCTCGAAACCCAGAAAATGTAAGGCCAAAATTGGGATTGCAGAATTATATTCATGGAAAACAAAGGACAAAGGTGTAGGCAGTAGTTGAGAGCCCAATATTCTGATAACCAATATGAAGTACTGGATGATGAGTTGCAAGATGAGGGGGAACTTGATGGACCTCAAAGGAAGTTTAGGGAAAGAGAAGAAGAGAGAGTCTATGATAAAGACCCGAAATTTGCTGAAATTCTCGATAGCTTGTCTTGATAACCCGGATAAGGCTCAGTCCAAAGTAAGATATTTTTCCTATCAGGTTCATAGTTTGTTGTATCTTATTATGAAGCATTTGTATAATCAGGTAGTTTGGTAGAGATTTCATGTTTGTGTATCCATGTGATGGGAATTTGTCTCAGAATTTTATAGACTAATCAATGTTGGATTAGCTGATGAATGAAAATTAGTAATTGGGTTTGTTATGTAGATTAAAGCTCAAAATGGGTTTTAAATTATGTGTTTAGATGGAGGAAAGGTGGAGGAAGAAAAGGAACAAAATACTGCAAACAAAAACAGGTTCTGGCTCACCCATGAAAGTTACATTTAACAAGTAAGTTTGGGGTACCATCATTGAAATCGGTTTAATACGTTAGGTTTTGTGTTGTATTAGTATTTTCTTGAGAAAGCTAAGAACCTCTGAGGCCTTAAGCAGCAATTAAACTTTTGTTCATACCTCAAACATTTCTTACGAATTGCCATGCTATCTTGGTTTGTACTTCTATTATAATAGCAATGGTAACACTTTGTAGATTAATTAATTTGGCCTTTTGGGTGGTTGGCAGATTTGATTACTCAAATTCATATATTTGGTTCGAATTTTGCAATCCTCCACTGCAGAAAGATGTTTGATTGATCTGTGATGTAAGTCATTATTGTTCGAATATCAGTATATATGATGCTAAGTGAATCAAATGTCATGGGTGTTGCTCTTGTTTGCTAACAGGTAATTAGATTCTGGCACATCATTGGACGTCTTGGTGGTTGCAATTCACTGAATATGCAGGTGAATTTTTTTTCTTCATTTCATTGGATGTCTTGGTGGTTGGAATCCTGCTTGCATTTATGCTAAACCTACTAAAAGAATAAGTTTTTCAATTATCTTGTCATGATTACTATCTAAAGCCGAAGCTATCTATTGTTTGATGTACTTAACAGAATCTCCATTTGACAAAATACTAAACTATGATGCTATTCAAGGAGCAAACGTAGATCCAACCACATTTTATAACATAGGGGACCTTGAGATTCAAGACAATTTGGCACGAATATGGTATGGTGTTCAATTTGGGAACTATTTTTGATTGAGCTTGACTCTGCTTTGCTGGTAGCAAATGCAACACACTATATAATTGTATAGTTTGACATTTCTCAATATTTTTCGGATTGTTTTCAGGGTTGATATTGGGACTAATGATTCATTGCTTTTGGATGTCCTATTGAATGCATTGACACAGATAAGCTCTGAGTAAGATCTTTATTTAGCTGGTGTTTCCATGCTTTCTTTTCCCCCTCAGTATATAGTGAATTATCTCATTGTTTCCAACTCCTCAGTCCCTTTTTCTTATGTTCTTATATTAAAGCAATTAGATTGAACTATTAGCTGGTAAAATAGATGTTGTAGTTGTAACCAAGGGTTCTCACAGTAGAAGTGTTGTTTGACCATATGAGGGAATAATGGGTTGTACACCATTTCTGGACTTGTATGAAAATTTCAATGAAGCGATTCTTCTATGGATGATATAGATATGCTAATTGCCCGCCCGTATCTACTTAACACCACCCGTATTTTCTTAACACCACCCGTATTTATATTGTATTGTTTTTCCTTTTTCTCTTTCCTCTACTTCTTTTGTAACCTTCTATAACCACCACCGAGCTGCCCCCACCACCAGCTTGCCACCACCACCACTAGCCCTAGCCCCCGGCAACTTCCACTACCTCACACCCCCACCACCCGCAGCTCCAGCCCCCCCACCCTCATAGTACCCCCGGCAACCCCCACCCACCTGCAACCCCCTTTCTTCTCCTTACTCATGTCATTCACCGAATCCCAATACCATCATGGCCCCTCCTTTCTTGTTATTCCTTCTAGTTTGCGGGAGCCCAACACCACAACAATCAAATCTCTAGGAAAATGAAATTAGATCTACAATTAAATCTTAAAATACGATTAAATTAGTTCACACCACCGCATCACCACCCTTCTCTTTCTTCTCTTCCATACTAATTCAAACTACTTGCTTAACATAATTCTAATGTTAACATAATTCTCTTTTATTAACCTCCCATTAGATTCCTTCCCTCTTATTAACATCTTGTTCTCAGGTTGAAGTTGAACTAGGAACAATAATGAAACATCAATGAGTAATAAAGGGATAATACAGAGTAGTTAAGTAGAAAAGCGGGAAATTGTTGTTTAGACTCATCTGCACTTCCAAGTTGCTTCAGATGCAACATTCCCATTGTACCAAAAAAATTGTGTTTGAGCCAAGGTATGGTGCTTGACAAATCGTGTCTTTAGAATAACCACACGTGACCTCCTCGGATACCAGCTTCACATTAGTTACACCATGTCTCGTAGATTTCTGTTTATAAGGCTGCAAGTTTACCCATACCCAAACTCTTATAGGAGAACCCCTATCAAATCTATTCTTATCAGCTTGTGTTTTTTGTCTTTTCCGAGCCCTTCTTAAATGAAACTGGAGTAACTCAATCATGGCATCCCCTTTTTACATAAATATATGCTGCACAACCACTTTAGTTTCTCGTGGCAGATATGGTAAATGCAAAGTAAAGGCTGACTATATAAAATTTCATAAGGTGTGAGCCTGACAAATGTATGAAAGTTTGTATTATACGACCATTCAGTAAGTGGCAATCATAAACTCCACTCTTTAGGTATTCTCCACTCATATATTTCAAGATTGTTTCCAAACACTTGGTAACAAGTTCTATTAGCCCATCAGTTTGTGGGAGAAAAGAAGAAGATAACATCATCAGTTTGTGGCTGAATGGTGAACAATGCTTTCCAAAAATGACTAATGAAAACAAAATCTCGATCACTTACTATAGATCTTCGCCAACAAAATCATGCATCCTAAATCAGAGTTGCATCCTCAATGCCATAAAGTGAGCATAATTGCTAAATCTATCCACCACAAACAAAATCACTTCCTTACCTTGTGATTTTGGCAAGCTAGTTATAAAATCCATAGAAATATCTACCCAAACTTCATGATGAATATGGAGAGGATGCAACAAACCAGGAAACATTATCATGTTTATCAGCTTGGTAAGTAAGTCAATTTTTCTAACAAAACTGGTGACATAAGTAGTCATGCATGTTTTCCAATAAAACAAGGCTACTTTTACTCTTTGAAGGGTAGCATATCTTCCTAAGTGGCCACCTTGAGCTAATTCATGAAGCCAGTGCGAAATAGTTGTTCTGAGGTTTTGGTCAGGACCAACTCCTAACTTGTGCTTCCTCCTCAACAGCCCATCTATCAAGGTAAAGTAAGACAATAACTCACCTTATTGTAGTTTTGTCAATGAGTGTTGTAGATTCAAATCTAGAGTATAACTGGCTTTGTTTAACTAATTTAAATTCGAATCCAACACTGACAAAGCCAAACATAAAACTTGTGAACCCGAGACTCTTGAGAGAGAATCTGCTACTGCATTTTTCACGCCGCTCTTGTAATAAATCCCATAAAACCCGATAAGCTTTGAGAGCCCAAATCGCTGGAATGGGGTGATAAGCCATTTCAAACACTTTTGATTAGTCTTGAGGATGAATTGTTGGCATGATAAATATTGTTCCCATATTTGCACATCAGTCACAACCGTCAACAACTCTTTTTCATACACTGACAATTTCTACCACTTAGGTCCCTAAGCTCTGCTTAGAAATGCTAAAGGGTTGCCTTGTTGGATCAAAACTGCACTAATCCTTCCATTGAAAGCATCATTTTCAAGTTGAAAGGGCTTTGAAAAATCAAGAAGTCCCAACGTGGAAGCAATATTGAGAGTTATCTTCAACTTTTCAAAAGCTTTAGTAGCCAAAGAAGCCCAATGAATCTCTATCTTCTTCAATAGTTGAGAAAAAGGATTACTTATCAAAGCATAGTTTTTTTTCTACAAATCTATATCTGTCACACCCCGAAAATTCATAACCTTAATTAAACACAATTGCTCATACTTAGCAGCGAAAATGGAACTTAAGCCTATGGGTTATGGCCACTAATAAAATAATAGCCTAAAGTGGTCTCTTAGTCATACAAATGATCATCTTTAAGCAAGAGATACTACCCATAAATACAGAGTATTCTAGATAATCCAAATATATATAGAGTCGATTCAACTCAACCTTTTGGGAGCATCCTTGACATAACTGATCATGAGCTATCTTCATAATACCTTAATGATTTCATAAAATAGAGAAAAGAGAAAACACAGAATATAACCGAAAATGAGTTGAAACCTCAGTAACTTCACTCCAGCCCGTAAAAACGGTTTTGGTTCATAAATATTTTAATGCATAGACGTACATCACGTTATATTGGTAATTGTTCGGAAATACTATCAGAAAACGTCTTTGAATAGTCTGCTGGCAAGGAACATTTGCGTGACCATAGTTCATTGGCGAGTACATGCTTTGGACATAACATTAACTTTATCATATGACCCTTTTGGTCCGTGTTCATTCGTATATCGTAACATAATTCCTCCACCTGAAACTTGTCCATTTGCCAGTTTCAATTCATAATGCCAAGCCTACAAAACCATCCACTTTTATAAACTTGCATATATTCATATTTCTGAACATTACCCATAAATCATAATAGATCCATAATTCATACAACCATACTTCATAAACATGACTATTCATAACATTTATGAGCATTCATCGAGTCATATCATCACATAGTCATATCATCACATATCCAAACATTCGAACACATCATTGCACATACACATATATGAGCATGCATATATAGTTGCTAGACATGAAAGGTTACCTCATACACTATTCTTTTTCTTATGCCTTAAGTATCGTCATAACTTAGCCTCCAAGAATCGTCATATATAACCTCCTCAAATTTGTAGCAACAAGACCCATAATTAGAAATAATCCACTAATCAACCAAATGATACTTAATTAACTCGCCTTCAATTTTATATCCATAATATAACCTATGGTTAAAGTTTACTCAACAAAACTAAGTAAGAGGATAAGTCGATCCACTTGAATCCCTTTGATTTGAAATACTTAAAACCTCGTGTTTGAAAAATGCCATCAACATTAATTAATGAATAATATCTAACATAAATCATTTATAATCAATTCAATAAAAATATTTAGTTCAGCATAACCTACTCATAAGAATAAAATTAATACAATTAAAAGAGTTTAACTAGGTGGTTTAATTCAAACTATTAAATCAATTTAGTCGTGTATTAACCCAATAAGTTAATCAAGTGACTTTGCTAATACTAATAAATCATATAAAGGCCCAAGTTATGTCTTATTAACAAAATAACTTTATTTAACCCTTATAGATTTTGACTTAAGCCCATCAAATGAAAGCAACAAACTAAACTAAATGGGTTTAGTAAACAAACCAGCTTTTTAGGCGAAAAGTTAATGCATTTAACCATGTGAGTTTGGGCTTAAATTTCAGAAATTGGGAATAGGAGGTAATTTTTACCTCTGCTTCAAGAGAAGGGAAGAAAATGCACGACAAGGGAGCTCGGAGCTCCGGCGAAACTGAACAACGAATCCCGATGGTCCGGCAGAGAATTGGCGTGAAGTCGGCAGCATCTCGTCGGCATTCGTTGGTGGAGCCGTGAACAGAAGGGATGAACAAGCAGCATTAGCACAGTCAGAGCGAAGGAGGCGAGTGAAGGAAGAAGGGAACGTGGGAGGTGCGGCAGAGATGCGGTAGTGAAGCGCATCTGGGCGGCGCACCGGTGTTGCGCTGGTACGAGGGTGGTGCTTCGGTGGTGCGGAGCCGAAGGGTGGTGGTGCGAGTTATGGTAACTCGAAATAGAGGAGAGAGAGGGGGTGGTGCGTTGCGAAAATAGGGGTTTGATTTAGCTGGCGTTGGCGAGGGTGGTAGTTTTCCGACGAGATTGTGGATGGTGAGTGGTTGATAATGGTGAAGCAACCATGGCTATTTATAGCCATTGTTGGGGGTTGAATTTTGTGAATTTGGGTGAGTTTGATTTGATGAGAAATTGGATTTTTAGGTGGGTTTGGTTTGGATTGAGATTTTTAATTGAAGAATATATTGTTTGTGTATAAAAATTCATGAGTTGAATTAAAACTCCGTTGTTGGGTTTCTTTGTGAAGAAAAATGAAGATGGGTTGAAAGTAACAGAATTTCTATTTTGATTTTCCTTTTTCTTTTTCTTTTCCCCTTTTCTTTTTCCTTTTCTTTTTGCTTTTCTTTTCTCCTTTTCTTTTTCTTTTTCTTTTCCTTTTTATTCCCAATACCATTAATTTGTGTAGTAATTACTTTGTTTATTAATTTCTTCTCTAACTTTAACTAATGTAATTATTTAATCTAACATAATTTGTAACTCTTGTCATAACATATATTTATTTAACTAACTAACTATCCTTTACTTGGATATAGAGTAACAAGATTAAAGAAAATAATTAACCACTAATTATTATTAGGCGTTCGTAATAAAGTATATGTTATCCCGTGGAACCCCTTTTTACTAGGAACATGCAATATCATATGCTTAACAGGAAATATGTACTATAAAACTTAGTGTAGTAAGATTTGAACATGCAACCAATAAATTGTATAGTAGACATCGTACCATCTCAACCAACTATTAGATAAGCTCTTTATTCCATATAAATATATATATAATAAAATAATCTGAAATAAATAGAAGTTCAAAAAAATAAAAGTACTATTCAAAGTAAATACTCGGGGAATTGCCCGAGCTACACACTAGTTAATATATTAAAAGGTGTTTCTAAACCAGGAATTGTCCCACGTGGCGCTTTCCCTTACATTGTTTGTTTCTTGTAATCCACATATAATAAAAAATTGGAAAAGTTGCCAAAAACAAACATTTTAAAAGTTTAATTTTACGAAATAAAAAATCTTTTAAATCATTCTTTGCAAAAAATGACAAACTTAATTTTTTTACAAGATGTAACATATTCCCGCTTTCCGGTGTGCTTTTTTAAATGTATAGGGGTGATGTCGCAGTTAACGGAAATAGGGAGTTAAAGGAAGATACGATAGTCACCCCTATGTATCTCAAAAACCACAACTAAAAATAGGAATAGTTTTGCGAAGAAAATTAAGTTTGTGGTTTGTTTTTGCAAAGAATTCTTTAAAGTTTTATTTTTCGCAAATTTGAACATTCGAAAGGTTATATTTGGCAAATTTTCCTAAAAATATAGAAAATGCATGGTATTAGATTTGATCCCATAACTTCAGCCATATATATATACTAATGTCTTAACCACTAAATCAAGTAATGTTTGATGTTATAATTTTAAATTAAAATATTAATACATAAAAAAATATAATTACCCGGGACATTGCCTGACTCTAAAAACTGCTTTTCTGTTAACTAGCTAGACCAAGGGAGCTTCTTAGATCTTTTACACTTTGAGATTGAGGCCAATTGACCATTACACTTATGTTTTAAGGGTCAGTTTTTACCAGAGACGAAATGACCTAAATACTCTATTTTTTCAATAGCAAAGGAGCATTTACTTTCTTTAGCAAATAGAGTATGTTGTTGCATCAAGGAACACCGTGTCTAAATGGCAAGGTGATCCTCCAAAGAAGAACTATATATCTATGGCTCCGTTTGGTAGGGTGTAAAACGTTTTCCCGGAAAACTGTTTTCCTCTATTTTCAGTTTTACATTGTTTGGTTGGCAAAAGAGTGTAAAACCATTTTCCCTTGGGGTAAAATTACTCTCCAAGGATGGAAAACCATTTTCCTTTCAAAATGAAGGGAAAACTATTTTCCTTCTTTCTCTTGTACACTCCTGTCACTACCTCCTTACTTTCCCTTTCATTTTCCTTTCATTTCATCATTTTTTTTACATTGAACCAAACAACGGAAAACTAAATTTGGAATTGTGTTTTCCATTGTAAATTGTTTTCCATGAAAATCATTTTACACTGAAAATATTTTACGCCCTACCAAACGGAGCCTAAATGTCATAAAAAAAAACTTAAACACACTTCCTAAGAAGAGGTTTAAAGATGTAATTCATCCACCTTTGAAAAGAAGCGGGAGAATTAGTCAAACTAAAAGACATGACAAGAAATTTAAAATTGCCATGTGTATTGTAAAAAGGCTCATAAAAATCTGCATCATGTAACCTAAGTTGATGATACCCAAATTTTAGTCAATCTTACTGAAAATTATGGAACTTGATAACTCATCAATGATTTCATCTACCACATGTATAGGAAACTTATCCTTAATAATCTTCCTATTTAAATCTCTATAATCAATGCCTAACCTCCAAGAGAACTAATAGATATTTAATACAATCTGGAAGAAGGTTATGCAAAGATTAGTCGTACTTCTCTAATACAGATTAATAAAATTTGGAACTTGCTGCTTCTCCAAGGAATAATGCATCAAATATATATCCTCCATTCCATGACTAATTAGTTGCATAATATACAATTGAATTGGGTTAACCAAAAACTTTACCGAGTTGTGACCTATTAACCGCACACCCAGGACTATTACCTTTGAGCATTACATGTTGTTGACCATATCACACCCCATAATTCTTGAAATCCCATTTAACAGTACCTAGATTACTCAACCATTGTATTCACAAAACCATATCACAACTTCCAAGGGAAATCATTCAAATCAACAAAACATCAGATTGAAATTCAATGTTTTGGAGAGTCCAGGTGAAATTTATGGGTACTTCCATCAGCTACTGTGACAGCTTGAGTAGTTATAGATTCCAATACCAAACCAAACCCATATTATGGGCTAAAGTCAAATCCAAAAGTTATGGGTACTTCGAGAATCCACCAAATCTACAACAACTTACTGCCACTCGAATCATTCATGGATATGCAAGGATCAATCAAAGCAGTATTAAAGCACATATCTCCAGCTTGTTCCACCACACACTCCTCATTTGACTCCAAATTATTAACACCAGAAATCTCCACTAGAAACGATTGTGTTTGTTTCAATTGACACTTATGACCTCTCGCATATGGCTGATCACAAAGGAAAAATTCTCCTTTCGACTGTTTTTCCTTTCTTTTAGCAGGAGATAAAGTAATTTGAGGTCTAGAATTGGGTTTGAAAGATGGTATAGTAGAAGAACTAGGTTTGAAAGAGGAATTTGGAGTGGGTAGAAAAGGGGGCAATGTACTTTTTCGAAAGGTTTTAGCCTGAGATAGGGGTGATTAAGTTCTTTTTTGTAAAATGACATAGATACTTCTATACCCTCTTCTTGAAGTCTAGCATACTCAATAGCATCTGCTATTGTCACAGGTTTTAAGGCTCTTACAAAAGGTTTCTGTGTAAGTTTCAATCCTCCAATAAAACTATCCAAGAAATATGAATCATAGAATATATGGTTTTGTTGCAACATCAATGATCCGAGGTTCTCAAAGTCATCTATATAACTCTTTAATCAACTAGCTTTCTAAAGCTTATTAAATTTTTCAACAACAGTTACCCCCACTTCATCCCTGAATTTAGTAGATAAATTAAGCTCTGACCAATCCACATTCTTCGTAATTGCCAAATGATTGGGCTAAATTAACTTTTTGATCCTCGACAATTTTATACAAACCAAAACAATTATTGCATTTCTTTATCCACATTAATAGGTTACTACCATCAAATTTAGGAAATTCGAGTTTTGGAACATACCCTTGATTTTTGGTGGAATTAGATTCTTTAGTTAGGTGATTGAATTTGGTATACTCTTCTAAATTTCTTCTATAATCTTCAAGGGTCTACCATTTACTATTCAATTCAGTCATCATCCTCAGCAATTCTTCCTAGCACTCCTTGTTTTCCTTAGTTTGATTATCCATTCTTTCATTCTAGGCTTCCAATCGTTGTTCTAACATCTCCAATTGCTCTTCCATGGCCTCCACTCGTCGAGTATAGCTGGAGCCAGATTTTCAGACTTTGAATGAAAGAAATTTCAGGATTTTGGGTTTTCAGCGGCACATTTCAACAAACAGTTGTTATGCATAGAGGATAACACCAAATAATGACCTTCCAAATGTCTTTTAATGGTGGAATCAAGCTCACAGCAGTTGTGACTCTGATATCAATGCAACAATCAGCTTATTAAATCACTATGTGAAGTTAAAATGGAGGCAACCTCTTGTGAAAATGTTAGATAAATAAAGTTAGAAACTAGGGGGAGAGAGAATCAGAAAAAGATTGGGACAGGGAGACGGTTTATTTTGAAGAACGCCTGTTCTTTGGAGCATCTCACGTTTTTTTTTAGTGTTTTTGGTGTATGAGCAGGAAATTGAAATCCCCAAATCTCATTCTATTTATTTCGGAGATTGAAAAGATCGCTCGTAGACTCAGAAAGAAAACTAAGCAAGCAAAGTTTTATGCAAGCACATCCTTCCAAAAGACACCTTCTCCACCATCTTCACTACAACAAGAATTCCCCGTCTCACCTATTACTCTCAAAATGGGTGAGAATGTTACACGAACCTTCAGGGACTGTACACAACCATCTCCTGATAATGTGCCCACTGAGGTACGGATGCCCACTATCGCTGCTACGAATTTTGAGATCAAGTCTCATGTTCTGAACACGGTTCAGAATAATCAGTTTGCTGGGTTACCATCTGAAGAACCAAATCAGCACCTGTAGCTCTTTTTACAATATTGTGCTACTCAGAAACAAGCTGGTGTTACTGCTGATGAGATGAAACTCATCTTATTTGGCTTCTATCTATGCGACAAAGCTCTATTTCAGTATAATAAGCTGCCTTCCACCATCACCACTTGGGCGGAACTATCAAAGATTTTTCTCATCAAATGGTACCTTTACGAAAAGACTGTAGATTTACGTCATGCCATAATAACTTTCACCCAAGATCCTGGTGAGTCCTTGTATGAAGCTTGGGAGAGGTTCAAGGATCTGTGGCGTCTTTGTCCTCATCATGGTTTGGACCAGTGATATTTGTGTCAGGTTTTCTACATTAGAGTTGATGTAGATACAACGCGGGTAATTGATGGAGCATCCGGTGGGTTCTTTATGGATAAGGCCATTGATGAAGGGTATGAAATTTTGGAGAAACTAGCATCTAATCAAGCATCTACTATTCGTTCGTAAACATGATGTTGAGGCCATTTCCTTACGGTCTGGGCAACTAGCTGCTCTAACCCATAAGATCGATTTTTTGAAGCTAGGTAATGACTCCTCCCATATGAGTGTTAACGCGATGGCTAGTGCTTCTAATTAAAATGTTCTCACCTGTGATGCTTGTGGGATACCTGGTCACAACTCTCAAGAGTATCCTACGCTCCTATCTTCTAATGTAGGGGGTAAGTGTGAGGCAGTTAATGCTTTTCAGTCACAACCCAGAAATTAGTTCAACCCATATTCTAACACTTATAATCCAGGGTTGAGAAATATTCCAAACCTTTTAGGAGCAATAATGTGTTGAATCCTCAACCTCAACAACCATATATGCCTCAAAATAAGGTTCAATAATATCAACCTCAACAACAAGCTCCTCCTGGCTTCTAGAGAAATAAATCTCTACAACCACCTGCTTCTACTACCGACCCCGACATGACAGAGTTGAACAACACGATGTTTCAGATGCAGAAAGGTTTCAATGCTTTTCAAGCCGACAAAAGCTCAGCTGAAAAATTTGGGTACGCGTAACAAAATGTTGGAGACTTAACTAGCTCAGTTGGCTAATTCTTCTGCTAGTAGGCTACCTAGGTCATTACCTTCACACCCAATGCAACCAAGAGATACTGCCAATGTCATCACTCTTAGGAGTGGAACACAGTATGATGGTCGAACGATACCTAAGGATGATCCGATTGAGCCAGAAAACAATGCAGATGTCATTGAAAATTCCACATCTCCTAAGGAGGCCAGCAATGCAAATGCAAAGAAGCAGATAGTGCCTGAAAAAGTTCCATCTACCACTCATGTGATCAAGTTCAGGTAACTGTACTATTTACTGAACTTATTACTCAAATTCCTGCATATGCTAAATTTTTGAAGGAAATTCTAACTAGGAAGAGAGTCTTTATGCAGTTAAAACTGTTGTCTTTACTGAAGAATGTAGTGCTCTTTTGTAAAATCAGTCCCCTCCTAAATTGAAATACCCGGGGAGTTTCTCTATCCCTTGTAACATTGGCACCATTTTCATTGATAAAGCCTTATGTTATTTAGGTGCTAGTGTTAATGTCATGTACCTTATTGTTTGGGAAAAGCTTAATATGGGAGATTTAAAATGTACCAACATTACTCTTTAAATGGTCGATCGTTTTGTACCCCCTAGGTATCTTTTCTGGATGAGATATGCTTTTCTGGATGAATTTGAAAATTGTCCTGTGATTGTTAGTGCTTCACTGAATGATGGTCAAATGTCTCAACTTTTGTCTACTTTGCGTAAACATAAAAAGGCCATTGGATATAGTATTGAGATTTGATAGGTTTAAGCCCTGACTTTTGTATATGCATAAAATTCATCTAGAGGATGATCATTATCGTCCTAGTATACAAGGCCAGCGTCGTTTGAACCCTAATATGTAGGAAGTGGTCAAGAAAGAGGTTAAGAAATTGCTTGATGCTAGGATCATCTATCCCATTTCTGACTCTAACACTAGTAAAAAAAGGACAATATACGTTGCCCCATTTGCGTCGCCTGAAAGGCAAAACGACGCAAAAACATAATTTGCGTCGCATGCTAATATGAGTGCGACGCAAAACATCCTTGCATAAGCACCAGATAGGAGCTATATGCATCGTACCCTATCTATGTGCGACGAATATAGCTCATGTGCATCGGACACTGAAGCCCATCCGACGCACATCGTTAAGCCATATTTGCGTCGCACTTTATTAAAGTGCGTTGCAAAAGGCAAATCTACGTCGGACCCCTTGGCCCATCCGACGTAGATCAGCCCAAAAGCCCAATTTATGTTTTTAACCCGTAACTAGCGCCTCTCTCTTAACATTTCTTAAACCCTAAAATTTCTCAAATCCAGCGTCTCCCTCTCTTTCTCTCTCACTTTCGTCCCTCTCAACCCAGCGTCTCCCTCAAACCCTAAAATTTCTCAAACCCGCATCAAATCGTCCCTCTCTTTCTCTCTCACTTTCGTCCCTCTTCTTCACTTCGAACATATCATTTTCTCTTCAACATCTGCTTCAGTTCGCATCAACCGAGCCTCTTTTTCCGTTTTCCCGCGACCGAATCTTCAACGCCATGACCTTCAGCGAACGATTCTTCAGCGTCGACGACACCAACAACACCAACAACACTTCGAACAACGAACGAATCTTCAGCGAACGAACGAGGTATTTTCATCTTTTGCCCAAATTGAAGGGCGATTTTCTTGCTATTATTTTCTCAAATTCAAGAACCAAAATTGAAGAAGAACGAGATTTGAAGAAGAACAAGAACCAACTTCAATATTTTGGTGATTTAGGTTTTTTTATAATATATTTAGTGCAATTTCATTATTGTATATTAGATCTGATTTTGTTTTTTAGGTTCATTTTTTTAATTTCGTTTTTTGTATTAGATCTGAATATTTAAGTTTTAATTTCGTTTTTTGTATTAGATCTGAATATCAGATCTGACTTTGTATTTCTCGCATACTTGAAGTGAATTTAAGATTTAATTTCGTTTTTTGTGTTAGATCTGAGCATTTCTCGCTGCTATACGTTTTTATGTTAGTTAAATTTTTAATTTCGTTTTTAGTATTTAGTGAACTTAATTTAGGATTTAGTTTTGTTTTTGGCATTCTTGTATTCAGACTGTGTTCAGTATTTTGTATGCTATGCGTTTCTCGCATACGTGAATTATTTTTTTTTAAAACAAAGTTAACAATCTGCGTCCCATGCAAGACCATGTGCGACGCAAATCATTGTGGCTTGCTGGGCTGCTTTCTCCATCTGCGTCGCATGTTGGTCAATGTGCGACGCAAATGAAAGACAATTTGCGTCGCATGGTAGGTGGGTCCGACGCAGATAGCTACTTAACTGCGTCGCAATGTTGTCCGAAGCAGATCTTGGATTTTGATCTGCGTCGAGGCCTGTGCCGTCGGACCCATGTCCAATGCAAATGGGCGCCTCGCATCCGACGCAAATCGTCCATTCTGTACTAGTGTAAGTGAATGAGTCCAGTTCAAGTGGTTCCTAAAAAAGGAGGTACCACTGTGGTTAAAAATGAAAAGAATGAATTAATTGCTACAAGAGTTGTCACTGGTTGGCGAATGTGTATTAGCTATAGGATATTAAATGTTGGAAAGGCTAGCTTGTCACTCTTATTTTTGTTATCTAGATGGCTATTCTGGTTTCTTCCAAATACCTATCCATCCAGACGACCAGGAGAAGAGCACCTTTACATGTCCTTATGGTACCTTTGCCTATCTAAAGATGCCATTTGGACTATGCAATGCCCCCACTACTTTCCAACGTTGTATGATGGCCATCTTTTCTGAGTTTATTGAGTCCATTATGGAAGTGTTTAAGGATGACTTTAGCGTGTATTGAATTGATTTTGATGCATGTTTGATAAATTTGGCTAATGTTTTGAAAAGATGTGAAGATGGCAACCTTGTACTAAACTGGGAGAAGTGTCACTTCATTCAGAAGGAGTGGTATTTGGTCATATTATCTCTGAGCGAGGCATCTAGGTGGATAAAGCAAATATTCAAGTGATTGAGCAATTACCCCTTATGTGAATGTCAACGGAGTTTGAGGCTTTCTTGGTCATGCGGGGTTTTATCACCGGTTTATCAAGGATTTCTCTAAAATTGCTAAAGCATTTACTCAATTACTCCTCAAGGATGCCCCATTCATATTTACTGATGAGTGTCTTGTGTCTTTCAATAGGCTCAAGCAAGCTTTGAGTACTGATCCTATCATTCGATCTCTAGATTGGACCCTTCTATTCGAGATTATGTGTAATACTAGCAACTATGCTGTGGGAGTTGTACCTTGGTCAGAGGAAGGATAATGTCCTTCATGCAATATACTATGCTAGTAAGACACTCGATGAAGCTCAAGTTAACTATGCCACCACGAAGAAAGAGCTTCTAGCTGTAGTATATGCATTGGACAAGTTCTAAACATATTTGCTGGGGTCTAAGGTCATTGTTATACCGACCATGCTGCATTGAAGTATCTCGTCGCCAAAAAAGAGGCAAAGCCTAGACTCATTCGGTGGAATTTTGCTGCTCCAAGAATTCGACTTAGAGATTAGAGATAAAAAGGGGGCTGAAAATGTAGTGGTTGATCGCTTGTCCAGGTTACAGTATGCGGATATGGAAGATGGTCTACCAATTAATGAATCCTTTCCTGATGATAAGCTCCTGGCAGTCACTTCAGTCACTCCTGGTATGCGGACTTCGCCAACTTCTGTGTGAGTGGACAGACTCCCCAAGAGCCAAGTTACCAGCAGAGGAAGAAATTCTTCCATGAGGCTAAAAACTACTTTTGGAACGACTTTCTACTTTACAAACTTTGTGCTGACACCATCTATAGGTGATGTATCCCAGAATGGGAGGTGCATGAAATTCTAAAGCACTCTCACTCCCTTCTATGTAGAGGCCATGCTGGGCCCTCTAAAACCGTTACTAAGGTACTTCTGTCCGGTTTTTACTGGCCTACTCTATTTTATGATGCTAGTACCTTTGTTAAGTCTTGTGATGCATGCCAACGAACGAGAAATATTTCCCGTAGACATGAGATGCCCCAAACCGCTATTTTGGAAGTTGAATTATTTGATGTATGGGGTATTGATTTTATGGGCCCTTTTCCCTCCTCATGCAATAATTTCATACTTGTTGTTGTTGATTATGTGTCTAAGTGGGTAGAAGCCATTACATCACCAACTAATGACTCTAAAGTCGTTATGAAAATGTTCAAAAAAATTATCTTTCCAAGGTTTGGGGTACCAAGGGTTGTCATTAGTGATGGTGTATCTCATTTTCACAAAAAGAACTTTTGAGGGCCTACTTAAAATATATGGTGTCTACCATAGGAGTGGTCTTACATATCATCCTCAGACAAGTGGGCAAGTAGAATTGTCTAATCGTGAAATAAAGACTATCTTAGAGAAGGTGGTAGCCAAATCTAGGAAAGGACTGGAGTGATAAGTAAGACAACACCTTATGGGATTACAGAACTGCTTTTAAGTAGAGGTGATCATGGGCCGGGCCGGGCCGGGCCTAAACTCGGGCCGAATTTTTGTGTCCAAAGCCCGCTATTTCGGGCCGGGATTAGCGGGCTTTTGCGGGCCAAAACGGGCCGGGCCAAAAAATAGACTAAAAAGTCGTTTATAGCTTGCCCAAAGCCCGCCCAAAAACAACAAAAAGAAAACGACCGGGCCGGGCGGGGCCCGGCCCGCAGGCCGAAAAATTCTGCCCAAAACCCGGCCCAAAAACGGGCCGGGCCAGCGGGCTGGGCCAAATGATCACCTCTACTTTTAAGACCCCTATTGGCACCACCCCTTACATGCTAGTCTATGGGGAAAGCATGTCAGATGTCACCTACATGTCGAACTAAAGTATAAGGCTTTTTGGGATGTTAAGAAGCTAAACCTTGATGTTAAATTAGCAAGAGAAAAACGCCTATTATTGCAGATTAATGAGCTCGATGAACTCCGATTGAATGCCTATGATAGTTCGTGTCTCTACAAAGAGCGCACTAAGATATGACATGATAAGAAAATTTTGAGTAGGGAGTTCTCTATTGGTGACAAGGTTTTATTGTATAACTCTAGACTAAAACTTTTCCCTAGTAAGTTGAAGTCTAGGTGGTCTGGTCCATTTTCAGTCACTAATACTAATAAGTTTGGCTCCATTGAGGTGATGACTGCAACAGGTGATAAGTTCAAAGTTAATGGTCAACGCTTAATGTTGTATCATACATGAACCCTGTTGGATATGTGCAGGAATTATACCTCCAACTCCCGTCCCCTTCTGCTTGAGGGATGAAGCCTGGCCTTATGGTCGTGCGGGACCTTTGTAAACCAGCATTGATCGGTAGGCAACCCGATTTCCCATCTTTTTTTATTTTTTTTTAGTTTTGCTATTTTTGTAGTTTGGTGAGAGAGTGGGAGGGTACTTGTTATTTCCCTAGGAACACTACAAGAGGGGGGGTGAATTGTAGGTGTAGAAATAAACGTAACTTTTTGCGGAAATTAAACTTAAACGAATAAACAAGCTAAAGGAACACAAGGGATTTTTACGAGGAAAAACTTCTTGGGCCCAACAAGAAGAAACAACCTCGACCACTAGGTATTTTAAACTCAACACTTTCACTAATTAGGCCAAACAACTCTGTTACAACCTAATTCTAACTCGAGCCCTACCTTGAGTTCCTAAACTCAAGTTGAACCACTGTTCCCTTAACAGCAGTTCCTCTCAACTTCACTCGAAGTTTTCTCACACATACAAGCTTCACTCAAAGCCTTTCTCTTACAGAACTTCACTCAAAGTTCCCTTACCCAAAAACCAAAATACAATTGATCGAAATAAGCTTAGTGGAATTAGAGTAAGAAGGCAAAGAACAAATGGCTATTATGAGAGAATGAAGGCACTGACACTTAATAAGTTAAACTCACTTAATTACTTAGTCAGACACACTTTGGAACTTATCTAAACTTCTATATTTA
Organism: Beta vulgaris subsp. vulgaris; assembly: GCF_026745355.1. Taxonomy (NCBI): domain Eukaryota; kingdom Viridiplantae; phylum Streptophyta; class Magnoliopsida; order Caryophyllales; family Amaranthaceae; genus Beta; species Beta vulgaris. The sequence goes on from NC_079205.1 coordinate 40,146,728, forward strand.
TAGTGTTAATCATGAAGAATGTGGGATTAATGTTAGAGTACACGTTTTAATCCATTTACCCATGATGTTCCTTCCCCTAAGGAACACGTTTTACATCATGTCCCATGATCCCATGAACTATAAATGAACGTGGATAAAATGCAGCCATTACTCCTAAATAATAGGAGTTCCTTCAACATTATCCGAAAATCAGTTTTTATAAACTCTTTTTATCTTTAAATCTGAATTTCTAATCTTTAAGAAAATAATATCTTTGAAATAAAATCTTTCTAACAACCGGATATTTATTTTCTTATTTTCGAAAAATAAAATCTTTTCCAAAACAGATTTTCTTTTTAAAACTGATTTTATCATTTGAAATTAGAAATAACTAATTTCCTATAATCTAGGCATGACTTACTCCATTATCTTTTAATCGTTATATAAGTACACGCCTAAGTCTAGTTCCTTATATTAGTTCAGTTCCTTTAACATATTTGCTAAGTGCCACTGAGTTTGTTCCTTACAGAGGAACAAACGCTTCATTCTCAAATATTCTGCCACAGTCTCTTACCATTCTTTCTTTGTTCCTTTACATTGGAACTAGAAAATAAAACGCCTAGCTTCTATTATTCTTGATCCAATGCTTGCTCCAGTATCAACATAGAAACTTCTTTACTTAGCCTTTGAAATCCTCTCTTGACTTCTTCATTGACTTTGTATTCTCCCAGTTCCTTGCATTGATACCTTAGACACCATACACTTAAATAATTCATTAGTTCACTACTTAGTTTGTTCCTTTGTTTCTTTGTCATTATCAAAACTAGGGTTCAACAATTTCCCCCTTTTTGATGATGACAACAAAGGTACAAACTAAGGAAAATAACAAATAATATAAGTGAATGAAAATAAGAACATAAAGAAGAAAATGAAAAATAAAACACAATTATGTGTGTAACTGAAGTTTTTGATTTTTCATTTACCTTAACCTATTTTTGATTTTTCATTTACCTTCATTTTTTAACTTTTTAATTTTTCATTTTTACAGTTTGTTCCTTAAATCCTTTTCCCCCTTTGTCATCCTCAAAAAGAATAGACTCTGCATGAATTGATGAATTGATTTAACACCTTAAGACCAATATGCAAGCACCATTAGTGGTTAAGTTAGAAAATCAAAGAGTAAACTTGCTCAAACATCAATCACATAATACTAGCCATTCCAAGGAAGAAATTATGCAAAGCATTTAGAAACATAGACAATATAGCAAAAGTCATTGATTATATAGCACTTATTCCATAATAAAACAAAGAAAGAAAAGAAAAAGGAAGAAACAAAAGATGTGTTCCTTTATGAAAGAAACAGGAACAACAAAACAATAAAAGAAACTAAGAAAGAGAAGGGGAATGGTGTTCCTCGACAACTTCTTCTTCAACCACATCCTCCAACTTTTTCATCACCACCCCATGATGTAGTTCAACCTGTGCCTTCAGCTCCTCCAAAGTACGAGTCAGTTTTGGCATCCAAAGTCCAATGAAGATGATTGTAGAATTTTATCATATGTTGTGCAGGAAGGCAGACTTCATTAACCCAGTTAGTGTCATCCGGATTTTCCTGTTCCTTACCCTTGGAACTAGAGGCAGATGGGGGATGTTGTGAAGGAACTGGGGAGGTTTGAGTGGAAGGCTCATCTGTTCCAGGAATGGAAACAGAAGGTGAAGGGTGATAAATGGGAGGAAGAAATGGTGGTGTGGGTGGAAGAGTTGTGGAGGTGGAAGCAAAAGGATTTGGTCCTTTTATTTCATCCTTCAACTGCTCAAAACTTGAAGGAACAGAGAAGGACGAAGGTGAAATGGAGGGTATTTTTGTGAAAGGAACAGAGAGTTTGGGAGATGGTGGAGGTATGGTTCCTTGAGAGTAAGGGTACCTGTTCCTCATTATCCGAAAGGACTAAAGGAGAGTCCTCATTGGAAGGAACAGGAACAGGAGCAATTTTTCGACGAGTGCTCTTTCTCACTCTCAAAGGAACAGAGGGTTTAGGCTTAGTGGCAATGTGTTTGCGCCTCTTAGGTTTCGGTTCCTCCGGTTAGGAACAGGGTTATCCAAGATTACATCATATCTTCTTCTAAGTCCAGTTTGGGCATTTTCTTTTTCCTGAGGAACTGGAAGCCATTCTTCCTTGAATGAGAACACCTTCTTGGACAGACAACCAAGTCCATTTAGGGTCTTCTCATTCAAATGTTCCCTTGTTTGACCCATGGTGGTCCAACCAGTAAGTCTTACTTCAAATGATGAAGTAAGAAGTTATCAAGGCACCGTACCAATAACACAATGTTTTCAATCATGGGTTAATGTTGAATGAAGAGGGAAGGGAAATTATTTGTATGTGTGGTCCAAGCAAAACATGTAACACATATCCAAGAGACCCACTTCATTCCTCTTTTCAGTTCGAGGAATGAGTGCTCTCCAAACCAAGTTAAACAGTACTTTGTGAAGGGAGAGAGTAGTTATGGTTAATTTGTTTTGGCCAGCTGTTCCTCCAAAATATTCTAAGATTTTGTCTTGAGGAAAATTCGGAAAGGAAACAGTTCCTTTCCTTTTAAAATACAAATCAGTTCCTTTGCAAGGAACTTCCCATACTTTGCTTAAAGTTGCTTGATTAAACCTTATTTTCTTGCCTCTAACTTCAGTTGTGCAAGTTCCATTAGTATTAACAAAATTTGCACAAAACTCGTCCATAGCTAGAGGAACAAGAGCATTATTAAAGGCGAATTCAAACAAGAATTCCATGCCTTGTTCCTTTAGAATGGAGGTTAATTCTAGAAATTCAATTTTATTTGCCCATTCTAAATCGACGCAAAAGCCCAAGACATACCTAGATTCACTTCGTTCGACCCTTTTCTTGGAAGACGAAGAAACAGTTCCTTTGGAAGGAACAGGTGCAGTTTCTTCTTCTTCCCCCTGAGATTGTTCCGGGGTTTCTTCTTCATCGTCTTCCCCAATCAATTTTCTTCTTCTCATGCTCCTTCTAGGAGATTCTAATTGCTGTTCCTCTATGGGGTTTTCTTGAATTATGTCGGTTTCAAGGGTTTTAGTTGGAGATAAGAAATTTCCATTTTTGAAGTGTCGGTTTTTTTTGTTGGAAAAGGTGAGTTTCTTGAAGTTTTTGCCATGATTTATGAAGGTTTGGAGGTTTTTATGGAGTATCAAAGGGTGTGATGAGGTTTCGGATTTGGTGAAGATGAAGCGTTTGAGAGGAACACGGTTTCTTAGATGAATTGAAGAAGGAAGTTTTGCATGTAATAGTAATTATGACACGCGGGAAAGGAATAAAGCAAAAAAATAAAAATAAAATTAAAAAGGAAGAAAACGAAAAGATAAAAAGAACCAAGATTTAATTAAACTGGTTCCCCTTATTTTTGGGATTTTATCGGATTTTTCGGATTTTTATGAATTTTAATTTTTGAAAGAAAATAAATGCTAAGGAACTTGTGCTATAGGAACAACTAATGCTACATATCAATATCCTTCATACTATGCATGTTTCTTGACCTTAGGAACAGTAAGGGGAGTATTATGTGACATTTGTGAGTTGTTTAATTTCTTTGATTTCATGTTATGTTTTGCAACATTCCAATTTGCAATGGTCTTAGGCAATTAAACACAATTATTTTTAGCACACAAAGTCACTCAAATTGATTCAAACATGGGGGAATGACATAGGAACAATCACTTAATTTTTATTAAGCCTAACTCAAGCCTTAATTTTCATATCTATCTCTTTGCAAAGGCTTAGTTAGGATATCAGCAATCTGATAATCAGTTTGACAAAACTCAAGTTTGATCAAACCTTTTTCACATTTTCTCTTAAAAAGTGATGTCTAATATGTATATGCTTTACTCTAGAATGATGCACTGGATCTTTAGATATACTTATAGCACTTGTATTGTCACAATAAATAGGAACACATTCAAAGTTTATTCCATAGTCACTAAGTTGTTGTTTTATCCAAAGCATTTGAGAGCAACATGCAGCAGCACTACATATTCTGCTTCAGCAGTGGATAAAGCAACTGTGTTTTGTTTCTTGGTACTCCAAGAAACTAAACTATGACCAAGGAATTGTGCCATACCTGAGGTGCTTTTCCTATTACAAGATCTCCAGCATAATCTGCATCTGCATATCCTTTTAGTTCGAATGTATCACTTCTTGGATAGTAGAGTCCAAGATCATCTGTTCCTTTAAGGTATCTAAGAATTCTCTTCACAGCAGTGAGGTGAGACTCCTTTGGATTTGCTTGAAATCTAGCACACAAACCAACACTGAAAGCTATGTCTGGACGACTAGCAGTTAGATACAAAAGTGAACCAATCATTCCTCTAATTTTGTTTGATCAACACTTGTTCCTATGGAGTCTTCATCTAATCTAGTTGAAGTTCCCATAGGAGTGTGATTTATCTTTGAATTTTCGAGGCCATATTTCTTTAATAGTTCCTTTATGTATTTTTGTTGGTGAACAATTATACCTTTTTCAGTTTGTTTGATTTGTAGTCCAAGAAAGAAATTTAACTCACCATCATACTCATTTCAAATTCATTGCTCATGAGATTAGAATTCTTTGCACAATGTTTCATTAGTAGCTCCGAATATGATGTCATCAACATATATTTGAACAAGCAAAATATCAGTTCCTTTAGATTTTAGGAACAAGGTTTTATCAACCTTTCCTCTTTTAAAGTTGTTTTCTAAAAGGAACTTGGATAATCTCTCATACCATGATCTAGGTGCTTGTTTTAACCCATAAAGAGCTTTATCAAGCTTGTAGACATGATTTGGGAGATTTTATTTTCAAACCAGGGGGTTGTTCAACATATACATCTTCGTTTAGATAGCCATTTAAAAATGCACACTTAACATCCATTTGATATAATTTAATCCCATGTAAGCAGCAAATGCAATTAAATTCTAATGGCTTCTAATCTAGCTACAGGAGCAAAGGTTTCTTCATAATCAATTCCTTCTTGTTGGTTATAACCTTTTACTACAAGTCTAGCTTTGTTTCTTACAATGGTTCCATATTCATCTAGTTTGTTTCTAAACACCCATTTTAAGCCAATTACTTTTTGTTGTTTAGATGAAGGAACTAGATGCCATACCTTGTTTCTTTCAAACTCATTTAATTCAGCTTGCATTGCAATAATCCAATCAGAGTCAGTTAAGGCTTCTTCATGATTTCTTGGTTCCATCATTGATAGGAACGCATGAAATGCACAAAAGTTCCTTAACTGAGATCTAGTTTGCGTACCTTTGGATATGTCGCTGATTATGAGTTCCACAGGATGTGACTTTTGTAATCTCCAAGGTTTTGGTTGAAACTCTCTTATAGGAACATGTTGTTCCTCATGAGTTCCTTGAGTGGATGAGGAACTCTGCTCAGTTGTTCCTCTGTTAGCCTCGGTGGACTCAGTTCCTTCATTTAGAGGAACAGGAGCATCTTCTCCTCCTTGAGGAACAGGAATCATTGATCTCATTATTTTCGAATTCCTCGTTCCTTTCCTCTTTCACTTCTTCTTCTTCTTGTGAATCTTGTTCCTTGACTAGGTTGCGCTAACCCTATCTCATAGTCATCAACCTGTATGCTTGGATTATGTTTGTCAGATTCATCAAAGATTACATGAATGCTTTCTTCAACACACATAGTTCTCTTGTTATATACTCTATAAGCTTTACTATGTGAGGAGTATCCTAAAAAAGGTTGCTTCATCACTCCTTGCATCAAATTTTCCAAGATTATCTTTTCCATTATTATGCACATAACATTTGCATCCAAATGTTCTAAAATAGGTGATGTTTGGTTTCTTTCCAAAGTAAAGTTCATAAGGAGTTTTATTAATGATAGGTCTCATCATGGCACGATTAATTATGTGACAAGCAGTATTAACAGCTTCAGCCCAAAAGTTCCTTGGAAGTTCACTAGCAATTAACATGGTTCTAGACATTTCCTCCAAAGTTCTATTTTTCCTTTCTACAACACCATTTTGTTGTGGTGTTCTAGGGGCAGAAAAATTATGATCTAGGCCATTATCTCTGCTTAGGTCATCAAATTTATAATTTTCGAATTCCTTGCCATGATCTGATCTAATGTGCATTATTTTATGTCCACTTAGGTTTTGAACTCTTTTAGCAAAGACAAGGAACTCATCATAAGTTTCATCTTTACTAGAGAGAAAAATAACCCAAGTGTACCTAGAGTAGTCATCTACAATCACAAGTACATACCTCTTTCCACTTCTGCTTTGAATTCTCATGGGTCCACATAAGTCCATATGAATTAACTCTAATGGTTTAGTGGTACTTACAATCGTTTTAGATTTGAAAGAGGATCTTACTTGTTTACCTCGTGCACATGCATCACAAACTTGATCAATATGAAATTTTATGATGGTAATCCTAAAACAAGGTCTTTTGATCTAAGTTTCTCAAGTAATGAAAAGCTAGCATGTCCTAGACGCTTGTGCCATAGAAGTGAATCATCTTCAATAACACTAAGACAAGTTAAATTGATTTGAGGAACAAGGTCTAGATCCACAATGTATGTGTTCCCTTTCCTTGTTCCTTCCAAATAACCTTCTTAGTTTTAATGTTGATGATTAAGCATTTTTCTTTATCAAATTTTACAGTATTTCCTTTGTCACAGAATTGAGAAATGCTTAATAGATTATGTTTTAGACCTTCAACTAAAAATACATTTTCAATGGAGTGTAATGGTGACTTACCGACCTTACCCATAGCAACAATGTTACCTTTCTTATTATCACCAAATGTTACACTGCCACCTTCATAGGTTGTGAGTGAGAGAAACTTCGTTTTGTCTCCTGTCATGTGCTTGGAACAACCACTATCGAGATACCAAGTGTTGTTCCCCCTCACTCCAACCTGCAAAAATCAACTAGTTGTTAGTTGAAGGAACCCCATCTTTCGTGGGTTCCTGTTCTTGACTAGGATTTGTTTTGACAACCCATTTTTTCTTACTTATTGTCACATTTTTCCCAATCATCTCAGATTTTAGTTGACATTGATTTATGTAATGACCTACCTACATACATACAGAACTTATCACTAGGTAGATCAACATATTTCTTTGTCTTGTTCCTTTTCTTGTAGTTTTCAAAACCAAGACCTTCCTTCCTTTTGGTCTGTGGTTTCTCAATCCACTTAGGAACTTTCATGATTTTGCCTCTGTTCCTTGCGACAACCAGTTCCTTTTTAAGATTACAGATCTGTTCCTTTAAAAAACATTTCTCTTTATTTATTTTTTCAATCTCAGATCTGTATCCTTTCAAAGGGGTTGATCTTATATCAAAGGAACTCAGAACAGGGACAAATTCCTTCAAGTGTGAAATCTCTAAATTAATTAGATAATTTTCATTTTTCAAACTCTCATAACATTCTTTGATTTTTAAGTTTTTATCAAAACAAATCAAAAATCTAGTTTCGACATAGTTCTCTTATTTTCTTAAGCCATTCTATGTGTTCCTTGCAAACCTTTAAGGCTTGTTCCGTTTGTTCACGTTTTTCACGTTCATCTCTACATTCAAGAATTGCATCATAAAGAAGATCATATATTTCAGTCCTAGTTTTACCATCTAGTTCTGACTCAAGTCCATGTTGACTTACCTCAATTTTTCTTCATCTTCTTTTTCGTCGATGTTTGCCATGAGGCAAAGGTTTGCTGTTTCTTCAGTTGGTTGTTCCTCTTCTTCTTCCGTCTCTGAATCTCCCCAAGCAGCTATCATAGCTTTGCGCACATTTGCCTTAGAGAAAGGTGCTTTTGATTCTTTGTTCCTTTCAGCAAAGCGTTCCTTGTTCCTTTCTTTGGTTTTGTCGTTTTCCCAAAGAGGACATTCCTTGATGAAGTGATCTGTACTTCCACATTTATGACAAGCAGCTTTGTTAGAAAATTTCTTAGTTTTACCTTTGAAGTTTCCATTCTTCATGTTCCTGTACATCTTTCGAAATTTTCGAACCATGAGGGCTGCTTCTTCTTCTTCAGAGTCCGAATCATCTTCATCATCAGCTTTGAGAGCAATTGATTTTGATTTGGAGCTTTCACCATATTCAGTATCAAGGTGAAGCTCATGAGTCATAAGTGACCCTGCCAGCTGTTCTAAGTTGAACTTAGTGAAGTCTTTTGTTTCTTGAAGAGCCGTGACTTTAGCCATCCATCTGTCCTTAGGAAGACTCCTAAGAACCTTTCGAACCTGTTCCTCAGATGAAATAAACTTTCCAAGAGAAGCCAACTCACTTATAATGTTAGTAAAACGAGTAAACATGTCTCGGATGCTTTCTTTGGATTTCATGCAGAACAGTTCATATTGATTCATAAGTAAATCAATTTTCGATCTTTTAACTTCATTAGTTCCTTCGTGGGTTACTTCTAGTAAATCCCATATTTGCTTTGCGGATTTGCATCCCATGATCCTATTATGTTCATGGGGTCCAAGTCCACAATGCAATAGTTTAATAGCCATGGCATTTACTTCCATTTTTTCAAAATCAGATTTGTCATAATCAGATAGGGGTTTAAGAGTTACCTCATTTTTGTCATTTGTAGTTGTGACTTCGAAATCACCAACTTCAATGACTCTCCATACCTGATAGTTTTCAGCCTTGATAAATATCTCCATGCGGTTGTTCCAATAGTTGTAGTACTTCCCATTAAACATAGGAGGCCTTTGAGTGGAATAACCTTCTTCAAGTTTCTCGGTGGTATTCATTGTTCCTTGGATCTTTTCCTCAATAGGGTTTTCTATCTTACGTGAGTTATGGCTCTGATACCAATTGTTATTTCCCTAGGAACACTACAAGAGGGGGGGTGAATTGTAGGTGTAAAAATAAACGTAACTTTTTGCGGAAATTAAAACTTAAACGAATAAACAAGCTAAAGGAACACAAGGGATTTTTACGAGGAAAAACTTCTTGGGCCCAACAAGAAGAAACAACCTCGACCACTAGGGATTTTAAACTCAACACTTTCACTAATTAGGCCAAACAACTCTGTTACAACCTAATTCTAACTCGAGCCCTACCTTGAGTTCCTAAACTCAAGTTCCTGAACCACTGTTCCCTTAACAGCAGTTCCTCTCAACTTCACTCGAAGTTTTCTCACACATACAAGCTTCACTCAAAGCCTTTCTCTTACAGAACTTCACTCAAAGTTCCCTTACCCCAAAAATCAAAATACAATTGATCGAAATAAGCTTAGTGGAATTAGAGTAAGAAGGCAAAGAACAAATGGCTATTATGAGAGAATGAAGGCACTGACACTTAATAAGTTAAACTCACTTAATTACTTAGTCAGACACACTTTGGAACTTATCTAGACTTCTATATTTATAGTGTTAATCATGAAGAACATGGGATTAATGTTAGAGTACACGTTTTAATCCATTTACCCATGATGTTCCTTCCCCTAAGGAACACGTTTTACATCATGTCCCATGATCCCATGAACTATAAATGAACGTGGATAAAATGCAGCCATTACTCCTAAATAATAGGAGTTCCTTCAACATTATCCGAAAATCAGTTTTTATAAACTCTTTTTATCTTTAAATCTGAATTTCTAATCTTTAAGAAAATAATATCTTTGAAATAAAATCTTTCTAACAACCGGATATTTATTTTCTTATTTTCGAAAAATAAAATCTTTTCCAAAACAGATTTTCTTTTTAAAACTGATTTTATCATTTGAAATTAGAAATAACTAATTTCCTATAATCTAGGCATGACTTACTCCATTATCTTTTAATCGTTATACTAAGTACACGCCTAAGTCTAGTTCCTTATATTAGTTCAGTTCCTTTAACATATTTGCTAAGTGCCACTGAGTTTGTTCCTTACAGAGGAACAAACGCTTCATTCTCAAATATTCTGCCACAGTTCCTTACCATTCTTTCTTTGTTCCTTTACATTGGAACTAGAAAATAAAACGCCTAGCTTCTATTATTCTTGATCCAATGCTTGCTCCAGTATCAACATAGAAACTTCTTTACTTAGCCTTTGAAATCCTCTCTTGACTTCTTCATTGACTTTGTATTCTCCCAGTTCCTTGCATTGATACCTTAGACACCATACACTTAAATAATTCATTAGTTCACTACTTAGTTTGTTCCTTTGTTTCTTTGTCATTATCAAAACTAGGGTTCAACAGTACTAATCATCACTTCAAACCTATATGTGTGCAGGATTGTTGTCCAATGGAATAAAACGCAAAAAAAAGCAAGGTAATCACCTAATTGGGAAGTCGCTCGATCCTGTCGGGGAAACCCGCCCGATCGGGCCCGCAACAAAAAGCTGGACAGAAGAAAATAAGTATACGCCCGATGCATTCGGGCCATATCCTTCGTCAAAATTTTGGAACGAGAAACAACAAAGAAGCAGGTTTGCCCAATAATGTCGGGCGATTACGCCCGATCGGTCCCGCAACCAAAATCTGGAAACGAAGAAAAAAAAAGTTTGTCCGACGCTGTAATATCCCAAATTTTTATAATAATAAGATTTTATAAATATAAATTCTGAAAAGTAAATTAAAATTATAATAGATCAGATTTTTTTTTTATGAAACTTGTTTTTTATTTATTAAACCAGTTTTATCCTTTAAAAAATAAAATTTTAAAATCATAATTTTGTTTTAGTAAATCAGATTTTTCGTTCAAAAAGAAAAAAAATATAGAGAAAAAAATTTCTGAAATTATAACTTGAGTTGGTTTTGGGAAAAGATTAAATTTTTTAAATACTTATCTTTTAGTGAAAACCTAGATTTACTTACATATATATATATACTCCAAACACCAAAACAAAAAATCCCACGTAATTCAATTTCTTCATGTCTTTGGTAAGTTTAAAATTTTAGATCTAGGATCCATCATTGTTGTATTTCGAAAGTTTTAAAAGAAAATAAAATTAATTGCAACTAGTACTAAGCGGTCGCTGGTAAATTCGTTGGAATACTGATGCTAGCCGATCGGACCTTGCCTTTTCTTCTTTCTTCTCCCTTCTTGTTTTTCCTTCTTCTTTCCTTGGTTTCCTCTGGTTTCTCGCGTGCATTTACATGAACTTAAAGTTCCTATTCTTCTGCATCAAATTTGCTAACAAAAGAAAAATAATGTTTTTTTTAAAACAGAAGAAAAAGGGGGTATGCTATATACAGCAAAAAAAAGCTAAATACACCAAAACATCTTAAAAGACTAACCTACCCTTTGGGAGATGACAAATGACCCCCTTTAGGGGGGTCACCTACGACAAATGACCCCCCCTTTAGGGGGGTCATCTACGACAAATGAACCCCTTATACGGGGGGTCATCTATGACAAATGACCATCCTATAGGGAGGTCATCTATGACAAATGACCTCATTCCCGCCATACCCCTACAGCGTCAAACATATAATATAACCTAACAAGAAAACTTTAGGCGCCGGCTATTATATTAGGGGGATGCGATAGGCCCATTTCAGAATTTTTCCCCAACCCTAACACATCCAAATTTATAAATAAATGTGACGCGTTGGCTTGTGAGCACAAGTACTTATGGTAACGTATTTTGCTGCTTGTTGCACCCCTGTGTACGAGATTTTTTTTTTAATTAAAAAACATTTAAATTAATCATGGTTAAGTTAAGCATTATTTTAGATGCTGTATTTAGCCTTTTTTTACTGTATATAGCACTTATGTTTTTAAAAAAAAAAGATAATTAAAGAAAAAAGAATTGAAAAAGTCGTTCCACATAACTTGTGTCTGCAAGTTTTGATTTCTTATTTTCTTTAGTTAAGAAAAAAAATAAAGAGACATCAAACACTTATGCAGTGATTTTGATTATCATTTCTGTTAAAGTTTTAAACTTTTGTCTTATTTTTTTGGGATATTATAGTAAGTGACTAACTTTAGGTAATCTTATTTGTTGTAGACGGAAACTTTGTAGAAGGCGACTTTTAGTTGATATTGCTATACTTGGGATGCGTTCGAGGGACAACGTCCATCAACAACTAGAATCCCGTTAGGAATTGTATGTGCTATGTGTAATACATGTGTTTATGTGATTCTATGTTTATGTTAGATGTATATTATGTGACATGAATAGTATTAGTGCTTGTTATAAAATTATTATTATATTTAGATACTATCCCTACGTATAATACATATGTATCTACTAGTATTTTGTTATTACTTTTGGATTTATGATGTACCTATTTATACCATCACGCTAAAAATTATACTAATGTTGATAATGTAAATTTATGGGTAAAACTAGTGAGTTAATGATGTTAATTACAAACGATATTATAAGTTTGTATAGTGACTATATGAGGTTCTAATGATGGATGTATTGGTTACTATGAATTATGGATGTTGATTATTATAATTCTATAAAGTGGTTAAGTTGTGAAAAATATTTATTAACTGGAGTTGTTCCTGTTAATGTTAATGTGATGTTTGATGTGTCATAACTTTTGAAATCTATTAATCACGTAAAGTGAAAACATTATTGAGGGAATTATCCTGTGGACTTGAGATCCTCCATAGGTGATGAACAATACTTGATTTTTATATTCTGTTACAACTCTTTATTGTCTTCCTCCTAATACTATTAGTGCGCGTTGTAGATACCCATTAGATTAGTTAGGGGTGTGCACACTACGGATGTTCTGTAAAACGATATTGGTCATTACTCTTAATTTATGTGGGGACGACCCATGTTGAAGTAGGTGGTTACGGGGTTTAGTCCCGGCCTACTGGCGTTCAATTCCCCTCTAATAATTAAATTGGTTGTTGTATGAAGCATATAAACTTAAAGTAATACATATTATATACTTGTCTGTATTTTGTTATACTGTCTGTAGTACGGTATACTTGTTTGTATTATGCTATAAAAATTATTTTCAAAATATAACTGTTATTATTATTATTTTACATGATACAGTTGTAATTACTTAGTTTTCTCTAATTTTTGTGTTGTTGTCTTTCTTTATTCTTTTTCCTATTATATTGTACAGGTTGGTGAAAGGGATTACGTTGTAGGATTGAGCGAATCTATTGTTTTAAGTTCACCTAATTTAATAAATATAATAGTACTAATAATTGGGATTGTTTAGTTTTGGATTGGTTTAAATTAGACAAATTAGATTGGGTTATTTTCATACTTTGGGTTGTAAGTTGAATTTTTTATTTTCAATAATTAGCTTGCATTTATTTTTAATAATAGATGCGGCGGTAACACCCCACTAGCGGAAAAATGAAGAAGGGATGCGCTGAAAATGGCCTGTACGGCTGCGCTTTTTGACAGCAGCCCTTTCAATAGCAGCCCTTCACTTTTCAAGTAGGGTTGCGCTTGCCCTTCTAAGCTTAGAAGGGTTGCACTTTTCTCAACAAGCACAGCCCTTCTGAGATTGAAGGGTTGCAGCCTTCAGGAGCCCTCCTTCTTAGAAGGGTCGCGCTTGTTGAAAAAGCGCAGCCCTTCTAAGAAGAAGGGTTGCGCTAGTTTCAACTAGCGCAACCCTTTTGCTTAGAGAGGCTGCGCTTTTTGTAAACTTGCGCAGCCCTTTTTCTAATTTTTTTTTTGAATTAATACCCCTGCAGCCTGCACACAACAGCCCTCCCCTCCCCTCCCTGCCCTGCCCCTGCTCCTACACACAGCAGCCCTCCCAACACCCACCCCCCACTGCCCCCTCTCCCAGCCCCCACCGCCCACTACACCCACCCCCTGCCCCAGCCCACCCTCTGCCCACCCCCAGCCCACCCCTGCCACACCCCTGCACAACCCCTGCACCCCCATCCACAGCCCACCCAGCAGCCCCCACCACCCACCCTCACCCCACCACCCCACCCCACCCAAAAACTCCCTTGGACAAAAAAAAAATGCAAATTACTATACGATAATATATGACAAGTGGAGAAAGGTAATAATTAACTTCAAATATATTTAATAATGTAAAAAGTGTACATAGAATTGATAGAAACTAGTACATTCGAGCTAAAATGTCATCTTATGCAATCATCGGTAATGTGGGACGCCAACTTATCCCGAACTTCATCTATTTCTCGAACTGGACCACACAGCTTAATTTCTCGAACTAGATGGACAATGAGATGGACCATAATGTCAAAGAATGCAGGGGGGAAATACATCTCAAATTTGCATAGAGTTTCAACTACTCTGAGTCTGCAAGGAATCGAGGGTCGACGGGTCTAGGACTTTGCTGCAGATTGTAATGAAAAAATGAACACAGTTCTGTAATGGTGTGCCTCACATGCTTTGGAAGTATCCCACGAATTGCAATCGGTAAGAATACTTGCATCATGACATGACAATCGTGCGATTTCACAATCGATAACTTCAACTCACCATTTAAGGTAACAAAGCGCTTCACATTCGATGAGTAGCCAGTAGGGCCTTAATGCCATACAATGACTCGCAAAAAATCCGTTTCTCTGCACGCGACATCGTGTAGCAAGCTGGTGGCAAATAATTCTTCTCTGAATCCTCCACCTTTTTACTTTTCTGAGTTTCATCATCAACCCTTTCCTCCCCTCTTTTCTTCTTCCTTCCGTCCCTTTTCTGAGCCACAACTCTGGTCGAATCCCCTCTTTTTCCAAGTAAAGTTGTGACGCCTTGAGATCTTTTGTCTTGCCCGGAATATTAATAAGTGTCGCGATAATAGCTTCAAAACATTCTTCTCTATGTGCATGACATCCAAACAATGTCTGACCTTTAGATCTTTCCAATATGGGAGTTTCCAAAAAATGGACTGTTTTTTCCATAATCCTGTAGGTCGATCAACCTCACTAGCAGGTTTACCAAAGACTGTTTCAATGCCCTTCACCTGATTATAAACTTCAGTACCAGTTAATGGTCTATGAGCAACTTCTTCTTCAACCGTCCCATCGAATGCCTTCTTCTTAAACCGATAGGGATGGTCGCGGCTGAGGAGCCTTCGTGTGCGCATATACACATGTTTGCAGCCCTTAAGGTGTGTAGATTTCATGTCATCTAAACAAATCGGGCAAGGTTGTTTTCCTTTAGTCTTATACCCAGATAAGTTCCCATAAGCTGGATAATCGTTCATAGTACAAAAAAGCATGGCACGCAGAGTGAACATCTCATTAGCATACGCATCAAATACTAACACTCCTTCGTTCCACATCTTCTGTAAATCTTCAACAAGCGGCTGAAGGTATACATCTATGTCATTTCCAGGTTGTTTGGGCCCCGATATAAGAAGCGACACATCATGTACTTGCGTTTCATGCACAACCAAGGAGGCAAGTTGTAAACCACTAAAACTACTGGCCATGTACTATGCTGCGAGCTGAGATTGCCAAAAGGGTTCATGCCATCCGTACATAATCCAAGCCTCAGATTCCTATCCTCATTACCAAATGACTTATGCACCCTGTGATAGTTTTCCACTCAGGCGAATCAGCCGGATGCTTGAGCAGACCGTCTTTCTTCCTACGATCTGCATGCCACCTCAAATTCTTCGCATCTCCTTTAATTGAGAACATGCGCTTAAATCTAGGTATTATGGGTAGATACCACAACACCTTGGCTGGTGGTCCTTCACTACCTCCAGCTCCTTCACGCTTGTACCTCGACAATCCACAACGTGGACACTCATGTAAATGCTCATACTCATTACGATAAAGCACACAATCGTTAGGACAAGCATGTATCCGCTCGTACTCTAAACCCAAAGGACACATCACTTCTTCGCATAATAGTACGACTTTGGCAGTTCATTTCCATCAGGGAGCATCTCAGCTAAAACTTCCAACAACGATGTGAAACTAGAGTCCGTCCAACCAGCGTTCGACTTAATGTTGAACAGTGTTACCACCGGAAAGTTTGGTGTACTTTGTACAACCTGGATACAACGGCTTTTCAGCAGCCTAGACATAGACTAAAAATACGAGGTCGTCTACACGACTGATCTTCAACCTCGTGTATCATCTCGTCTACCCGATCCCTATCTCATCTCCAAATTCATCATCCAAATTCTCATCCCCTAACTCATCATCATCCTTCTTTTTTTCTTCACATACATCATTCTTTACTCCAGAGCTTCCATATACCTCCCCTGCTCACCATGCCAAACCATACTGGTATTGAGGCCTAAACCCACGGCGAAAGACATGCTCCCTAACCACATGTATACTACTAACCTTGCTCACATTTCTACAATCCAAACAAGGACAATAAAAGTCGACTGCTCCAGAGGATGTTTGATATTCTAATGCACTTCTACAGAATTCCGAGACCCCATTCACAAACTCAATCGATTCACGACTACCATACATCCAAGTACGATCCATCTCATTCAAGAAGACCACCTCTAATAATTAAACACAACATTCATTATAATGCATCAATCATTATTAAAGTACATACACTCACATATTCAAATCACACACGTATACAACAAGCTAAGATAGTTACATGTTCAATTGTATGCATGCAGTCAAAGGTCCTTATCACTCCAACCTAACCCATCCTTGGACGTCTAATCTCACTAGTGAATATATGCCAACTTTTCAATTCTAAGGAAAATCCGGCAGCATTTCCCTACAGTTCTCCAAGTACACAATGTAGATAATTGCTTATCTACATATGTACCCAGAGAACAATGTAGGAAACGATAAGCCAAGATTTTCCTCAGAATTGAAAAGAAGACACACATTCACCACCTAAGTGAGATCAAACGTCCAAGAACAGTCCCAAACCGGGGACTATTCAAGACTTACTCCTAATGAGTAAGTCTTGAACGGGTATCTAGGCATATATGATGATGATTCAAACAACTGTAGATTTCATATATAGCTAAATCACATTGCTTTTCATACAATCTCATATCAACAAATAATATATACATTATAAAAAATACATATACATTCAATAAATTATCAACTTTGTCTACATGTTAAAGTAGTTACCTCTTAACACCAACGACGAGCAATGAAGAGAAAACTTCCTTAGCCTCTTCTTCCTACAATTACAAAACCCACATTGCACATTATTAATTCAATTAAGAAAACAAAAGTAACTTAAAAACAAGATTAATTCATACCTAATTAACCACTCAAATGGTGGAGAAGAGAAGAGAAGGGTAGTGGTGGGTGGCGCACAAGGTGGTCGAGCAGTAGAGTTAGGTCGCGCACAGTGTGGAGCAATGTGGGTGGTGCGCGGCAGTGGCATGGGCAGCAGTGGTGGTCGCGCAAAGTGGTGGACCAATGTGGGTGGTGGTGGTGCACTCAAATTAGGTCTCGCAAGGTGGTGGTGGTGCACTCGATTATTTGCTCATGATTCTCTAAGAGGAAAGGGGGAAAAATAGAGTTGGAGTATATGGGTTACCGTACATGCGCGCTTCAATAATCAAAAAAAAAATTGAACGAAGGGCTGCGCCTTTTTAAAAAAAGCGCAACCCTTCACTCTGAAAAGGGCTGCACTTTTTGAAAAAGCGCAGCCCTTCATTAAGTAGGGCTGCGCTTTTTCAAAAAGCGCATCCCTTCTCAAAGTGAAGGGCTGCGCTTTTATCAAAAGCGCAACCCTACTAATTGAAGGGTTGCGCTTTTCTTCAAAAGCGCAGCCCTTCTGTTATGTAGGGCTGCCATTTTTAGAAAAGCGCAACCCTTCACTAATAGGGCTGCGCTTTTATCAAAAGCGCAACCCTTCCTTTTTTTCCCCTAGTGCCCTAAAGGTCTGGTAAAATATTTTCATGAAAACTGAATGTTTTACAAGTTTTGAAACCAAAGTTTTGGGGTGTTACAGACGAGATCGGCCCCGAGAACAAAACTGGTGGAGAAAACAAAGCAAAAAAGACGCCTGTTTCCATCGAGCCTTCGACGCCCGATCGGGCTCGTGATAGAGTAGGGTTTTATTTATGATATTCCTCACTTTCTCACTCACTTTCTTTCACAATCTCTCTCTCCTTCAAACCCTAACACCCAATCCTCTCATCTTCTTCCCCAAAATTCACCCTCCATCATTACAACACTTCATTCAAGCTTCTTGAATCTTCACCAAACTACTCATCTCAACATCTCCTACCAATTTCTTACTCCATTCTCTTTACTTTCTTTCACTCCATCTCTGACCTCCATCTTCTTCCTCGTCCCTTCCACCATTAAAGTGAGTGAGCAAAAGTTTCCTTCCATTATCCACCATTAGAGTGAGTGAGAAATTTCTCATATTTTTGGCACCCAAGCAACATGTTTTTGAGGCGGCGAAAATCTGGCACCGGGTCACAACCACCACCACCATCACCACCGGCCATCCCCCTAGGAAGACACTTTCCTGGATGTTATCTTCACCATGAAAGAGTAAGAGGAACGGTTTCAACACCTAAAAGGGCATGAGGTGAGTCCTACCCCTTTCCTTGATATTGAATTTTTAAGCAAATTGGGTTGTTGTCCCAAGCCTAGCTTGGGGGAGCATTTGTTAGGTTGATACTATATTATGTGCTTGATTCCGTGGGTTGGTTGGAAAATAGTGTTGATACAAAGTAAAGTGAGAAGGAAATATATAAGATCCGCTGAAAACAGCTCTTAGTCTGAAAACTGAAAATAAGGGTAACTTTTACCACTTTTAAGGTAACTTTATACACTTTAGGGGTAACTTTTGCCTGTTTTAGGGTAACTTCATTGTATTAAGGATAATTTTGTATATTATAAGGGTAAATTTTAGTACGTTTAGGATAACTTTATTATGTCATAATTAATTTTCATCTTTCTAGGGTAACTTTGAGTATTATAAGGATAACTTTGAGTATTATAAGGGTAACTTTAACTAATAGTATTACAGTAACTTTTAAGTCTTGATATCCCCCACCTTCTTATTCAACCTTCATCTTCTTCAACCTTCTTTTCTCCCTCAACTCTCATAATAAAAAATCAGGATACCAAAAATCAAGAATAAAACCTCTGCAAATTGAAAACAGCAGCACTGCTTAAAGAAGAGCTAATTTCCTCGATTAATTTGTGAAAACATATCAATCAGACACAATAATAATTGAATAAATTCGCAAATGAATAAGAGAGAGAGAGAGAGAGAGAGAGAGAGAGAGAGAGAGAGAGAGAGAGAGAGAGAGAGAAAGAGGAGAGAGAAAGTGTACGAGAAAGAGATCGAGAAGAACGTGAGGAGGAAGAGGAGAGAGATCAGAAAAAGAAGAAAGATGAAGAAGAGCAGTGTCGATTGTGAGGGAGCTCGTTGTTGCTATGGCGGTGTTCTTTGTTTTCGCCATTGGTTTGTTCAACCCACAAGTTTTCTAGGGTTCGAATCAAGCATTAGAATACATTAATTCATCCGAAATGGCAGATTTTACCTTTGAATTATGCATACCTACCATGAATTTGCTTAAGTTCCTAGAACTCATATGGTGAGAGGAGAGAGAATTTGGGGGTTTTTTTCGGGGGGGGGGGGGGGGGGGGGGGGGGGGGGGGGGGGGGGGGGATGGAGAGAAGGGGGGTTATTTTGGATTTTATGAGGGGAGGGATAAAGAATTCCAGCCCTTAGATCATCTTAGTAATATTATTTGATGGTCCAGATATTCTGTTTTCAGTTTTCACAAGATCCTATTCCTATATATATATCAAAAATTTCCATGGTTTTCATTCATTAAGTTTCAAGAAATTTTTATTCATGAAATTTTTTTGAAATCTATATTTAAGGAGATAATTATTGGTTGATTGGTTCGTAAAATACCAAAGTTGGTTATTATCTTGCTCATGTTGTTGAAGCCATGGGAGTTGTTTCGACCACATCTAGTCCAATTAGTGTTTTTTGCTCCCCTTTCATAGCTTTTCCACCACATTTCTTAAATAATTTTCGTACCTTTACCCGAGCCCCATTACAACCCTAAGAAAGACCTTTTGATTACGTAGTTAATTGTTTATTGGAATAATACAAAGTCAATATGCCAATTTAAAGATTAAGTTTGTTATTTGAGTCGACTAGATTAGGATGAGCGATATTATACCTTTCCAAACACATGAGAGTGTGTGGGAAGGAATATTATGGTTGGGTTGATGAGCGATCGGGCACACTTTATGCTCGCCAAAAAATTGAGAGGAGTGACACCTCGATGAGTACCTTTTCAATATTTGCATGTTATGTAGGACAGCTACATCTGACGGTTTGCTTAGGTGACTGGTGGTCAGGGTGATCTGAGCAATTGAACTTGAATTTTGCTTGCTTGAAGGATTTTGAGTTGAAAATATTTTAGTTCAAATTTCTTATTTGAGGGGTGAAGTAATTTTATTCATATTCATGTTGTGCTTTTCTTAGGGACAAGCAAATGTTTAGCTTGGGGGAGTTTGATGTTATGATTTTATATAAAGTTTCCCCCTACTTATATGCTAAATAGGATGTCTATGGTGCTCTTAGGAGCCATTTTATACTAACTTTTTCCATCTAGTTGTGGTTTGCTGTTTTGTGTTGAATTGCAAATTTTAGGGAATTATTTCCTATTTTCTACTGTTATACGACCGCTACACTAGAC
Source organism: Beta vulgaris subsp. vulgaris (assembly GCF_026745355.1). NCBI lineage: Eukaryota > Viridiplantae > Streptophyta > Magnoliopsida > Caryophyllales > Amaranthaceae > Beta > Beta vulgaris. Next base: position 40,167,257 of record NC_079205.1, read on the forward strand.
TTGATGCTGAGTCCCAAGATCCCGAAGACACTTTCCGGGACCCTTGGGTAAAAGAAGAGCTGAAGACTTGGCACTTGGAGCCAAAACACGAGGAACCAAGGCTAAGCCCGACCTGATCAGACGCCCAAAAGACACAAACAACTTTGTTGCGGGCCCGATCGGGCGCTTACGCCCTGTCGCAAGTCGCTGCTGAAGCCCAATCGGGATGTTCGGCCTGATGAAGTCGGGCACCCATGAGGATTTTGATGCGCACAACGCTGGTTTAACAGGCGGCCCGATAACATCAGCCAGGTCGGTCCGATTGCATCGGGCGCCTGTGTTTTTAATGCTGCTTCCAGTTTTAGAAGCCCGATTACATCGGGCGTACTTGGCCCAATCGGACGATGACCCACACGAGCATTTAATGAATTCCTGGCTATTTTTATGAGACTTTTTCTTAATTGTTTTAGGGCTAGTATAAATAGCCAAATTAGAATTTCTTTTGTTTATCTTGGTTTTAACATTAGTTTTCATAGTTTTTTTTATTGAGTGATTTAAGAATCCTGGTTTATTGCTTTTTTGCTTTGAATTCAAGATCAAACATTTGGATCATTCACAAGTTAAATACAATTCTTCAATTTGGTAATCTTTCTTTATTACTTTCTCTATTGTTGATTAGATTACTTTCTTAGTTATTTACAATGTTGCAAAGTATGAGTTTTTACATTGATTTTGTTGTTGTTTTCATAATTATGAGTGAGTAGTTCTATCTCTAAGATTGTGGGATCTATGTATGCAATGAGGGATTGATATATTAGTCTAATTGCCTTGTATTAAAATTGTTTCCTGTGGTTGAATCGTTCACGCAAGATTAATAAGTTAGGCCTGATTTATATTTCTAATATCGCAATAGTAAATCTGCTTCGAGAGGAGAGATACGGTATAGACTTTCAATCATTATGCAAAGTGACCCTTGACCATGCGAGAGTGACTAGGTGATCTTTGAGCTAGGGAGGTAATGATCGAGAGAAATTACATGTTCCCTTGATAAAATGACTTATTAGGTGGTTGTTATTCGTACTTGACTTCCCGAATTGTATGCATAGTGATCCATAATCCTAGCAGTTTATTAATTGATTTATACCTTCGTGTTTAATTCTGTTATTTGCTTAGTATAGTAACACAATCATATTCATCTGATTTTGTTAGTATAATATTAGAGTTCAGATATAATAATATAACTTTTTCCTTGTGGATTCGATCCTGACTTCTCTGACTACTAGTTAGTGGACCTTTGGTTATTTTTGATTAGGTGATACGACTTTAGCCTATCAGAATTATGTTTATCTATTTGAATGAATGATAATCTACTTATAGGGAAATGTAACAAAAAGGTTTAACTACTTTTTCCGTGCAAGACTTGCCTAACATAATTACTACTTTCTTAACATAATTCTACTTTTAACAGAATTCTCTTTTATTGACTTCCCATTACGTTTTCTTCAAAAAAAAAAGAAATTCTTCATTGTTAACATGGAATCGAGAACCAGCCATTTTTTTCGGTTCCACCATGGTAGAAACGAAAATTTGGTTTTGTTCAAGCAAAAAACTTCATAAATCTTATATTTGAGATAAAAAAATATACATAATGCGTACAAAGTATGAGCAACGTTTAGTAAATACGGGCGAAAAATTGCAAGACCGAAATATAGATTTGTCCTGTCCTCAAATACTTCATGGCACTGCCATTCCCAACTCGCCGCGAATGCCACAAGATGATTAGGGGCATATATGCGCAAACATGGTTTTCTTGATTCCTCATATGGCTACCAAAAGTTGACCCAAACTGACCACTCGACCAGAGCCTAACCCATTAACTACGATTAACCCATTGAATTAAACGACCTAAGTTCAGGTTGATTTTTCCTCATGCCTTTAAAACTAAAGTGAGTGGATGTCATTGAACCATGCTTAGATTATACACCCATGAGGCCATGAGCATAATGTATAATATGCTCCGGATGATGCTATTATCATCATATCTATATCTTTTATCATGCTACTCCCTTTGTCCTCCACAAGACTTCCCATGCATAATCCCATTTCTCCTTGTTTCACGATTGTTAATGCACGTGTTATATCATTAATTTCTTTGATTTCATATTAATATAAATTATAAAAGTTTGGTTTTGAAAATGTACTCAGGGAAACGGATCAAACAAGAATCTGCATGATCGCTTTTTTCCTTATATATAGGGAAAAAGGTAGAAAATTTTTCTTTACTTACGAATAGTGCTAAAATTAGAAAAAAGACATTTTGAAGACAGAGGCAGTACTATGTAATTTTACGTGTACATTTTCATAAGTTTGTCCTAAAACCCTAACCTCCTCCTCTCTCCTCTCTCCTAAAATAACCTAATTATTTTGTTCTAGTTTGGGGCAGCCATCATCCTTATGATGGTGGTAAGCCCCCAATTCTTCTTTTTTCTTCTAGTTTTCATTATTTTTGTTATTAATAATCTTCCATTCTCTCCCTTTTTGAGAGTTTTCTACCCAATTTTTGGGTTCTTTCTCTCCTTTTATAGGAGTTTGGAGTTTGGTTTTATTCTCTTCCCACGTGGAAGTTTAAAAATTGGTATGAGAAATTTTTCCTATTGGTTGAAGTTCAAAACCATCAACATCGAAGTATTGGAAATTCGGATACGTTCAACATGATTAAATCAAGAATTTTCTTCCCTAAACTATGTCAGAATGATCGACTTCCTCATCAATAGCTGTGTGATACAGCAAATATAAGGGGGATGCGCTGTATTGCTCGATCTGGTTCATTGTAGTTTATTTAATTCGAAAACGAATTTGATTTGATATTGTCTGATTATGTCTTGTTTTTCTTTAATACTTATTGTAGATGCCATTTGGCCATCAATTAATGAAATTTCTCTTTAAAAAAATTGTAATTTTACGTGTTTAAAATTTTACCATAAACTGTATATCTCTATTATATAAGCCAAGGGAGGAGGTGTGGTGTCCTCTTTTGAAGTGACTAAAATATCCTTAATGATCTAATTAATGGAATGAAAAAAATTACAAAAGCAAATCATTTAAAAATTCTCATTCCAACTTGCCATTTAAAACAAGTTTAAAATGGTATATGCATCAAATACTTCAAAAAAATTAAATGGACAAAATATTTATACCTTATAAAAAAGATGGCATACATAACGTGCACATGAAAAGTCTGAACATTCACTACGGGCCTGTTCTCTTCGGCATAAAACAGCTGAACTGAACTGAACTGAACTTATTGGAGCTGAACTGAACTTATTGGAGTTGAACTGAACTGAACTGAACTGAACTGAACTGAATTGAATTGAATTAAATTAAATTGAATGTAATAAATATATAAATAATATTTTAAACAATAATAATATGGATATTAAATAATAATGAATAATAATAATAATAATAATAATAATATTTTGGATATTTTTAAATGATAGTTATAAATAAATAATATTAATAATCATAAATTAATAATAATAATAATTAATGATAATAATGATAATTAATAATAATTATTTTATATTATTTGTATTAATATATTAATACTTATTAATATTACTATTTTAATAATTAGATTTAATAATATAAAAATATTTAGTATAAAAATAATAACTGGGTTGGACCGCGAAAATTACATCATAAAACGTCTTGACGCGATTTGATTGGTTTATGGGCTAAAAAAGTGGGTTTATTTGTGCTTTGACCTAAACCATGTTCCTCCTAATAATAATGAGTAAATGTATAATAAACAAAATAATATATAGAAACAACAACAATAATAACAATACTTAATAGTAATGATAATGATAATAATAATAATAATAATAATAATAATAATAATAATAATAATAATAATAATAATAATAATAATAATAATAATAATAATGATAATATAATAATGATAATAATAATATAATAATAATAATAATAATAAGAGTAATTAGTAAAATAAATTATACCAACATAATAATAATATTTAACAAAATGATTATAAAAGAATGGAGCTGAGCTGAACTGAACTGAACTTATTGGAGCTGAACTGAACTGAACTTATTGGAGCTAAACTGAATTGAACTGAACTGAACTGAAAATAAGCTGGGGAGAACAAGCCCGTAACCTTTGATACTCTTTAATTTAGTTAAACCAACTCATTATTTTTGTTCTTTCTGTTCAATATTTATTCACAAAAAATTAATGTTAACAATCACTCACAACCTTTTTATTTTTTTACATTAGCGAATTAATATATCTAAATTCATCTAACTGTTGAATTTTTCACATTTAAGTTTAATCATAAATAAAGTACGAATAGAGTATCTAATACAATAACAAATTTTGAAATTAACGCACGCATCGCGTGCATATGAAGGCTAGTGCTTTAATGAATGAAGATGAAATGTGTTCTTTTATTCTGGACATCCTTTTACTTTCAATTATGCGTACTTTTAGGCATATGATAAACAAAACTTGCTTCCACAACATAAGTCCTGCCACTTGTGAAATGCAAACATATGCCAATTTCTGAATCATTTATTGAATTTCTACATATCGATTGATAATCTTTAAAAGCATAAGCTTGACTATGTTCCAGGCAATCTTCCGCGATCTAGAGATTTGAGGGGATTTTAGTCCATGGCTAAGATGTATACTATAATGGCAACCATGCCAAAAAAAAAACTGAGCTTAAGCCCCTTCTTTAATTTGCTTGCATCTTGATCTGGCTTCCATTTTGTTCTCTTCTATTAGTGCAAACTAGCCTCATATACATGTGACGCATGTGACAACGTATTAGTACTAATACAGATATTCGAAATCATAGAAACATTAATATTAATGCGAAAAATTAACATGCGGAAGGTTGGCCATTTATTTTAATTGAATAGGAAACATTTGTGATACATTATGTAATCCATGATATCCATTGTTGAGGGAACCCGAAGGCAGTTAGACATTTCCAGAGAAAATCCCATTCAATACGATCATAAGCCTTTTCCATATCCAGTTTGAGGGCACACCATCCTGTTTTGTTACGAGACTTGTGAAAGGTGTTTAACACTTCTTGGGCAATTAGGATGTTATCGTGAATGGATCCCTCTTGGGTGAAGGCTGTTTGTAATGGGTGAATTTCTCTCTGGAGAATGGGTCGTAGCCTAGCCACTAAAACTTTATAAATTGCTTTATAAATGTTGTTAATGAGACTAATTGGTCTAAAATGATTAGGCGCTTTTGAAAAGTCGGTTTTTGAAATAAGCGTTATTAGGGTGTTGTTCAAGGAAGGCGGAAGTTTTCCATGGTAGAAGAAACTTTGTATTCTAACAGCCCGTATTTTTAAGCATGTTTTGAATTAAGTAATTGTATTTATTAGTTTAACTAAGCTTTATATCAAATAGAGATTACTAAGAATTATTATTTTAAATACAATTATGATGATGTGGATTTTTTTATCAAATTGGGATATTTAGTGAATGATTTTAAGCATAAAAAAAAAAGAAAAAAAAAGAAAAAGAAAAAGAAAAAGAAGACCCATTTCATTGTTGTATTTCGTGGCTTAAGGAGGACTAGACACAAAAGTGTTTACATGTCAATTTATTATAACCTCTTTGACAGATTGAAACCCCAACTCCCTTCTTCCTTTAAGACCCATTTCACCATTCCTCTGTGTCTCTCAAGCTCACATCTCCTCGTCGGCACCTCTGTTTTTTTTTCTCTTCGAATTCCATCCATTTGCGATCCATCAAAGCTGTTGTGGGTTGTTCTTAATTTCGTTTTCTCTCTCCACTAATTTTCTTGGTGCTAAAGTTGCTGCCGAATTATTTGCTCAAAATCGACAGCATGCAGTTGGTTTTTGGAAATATATGTTACATGAAAGTTGTAGATCTCTTCGAGATATTGAATTTAGGCTCAAAAATTTCTTAAATCGGAGTTTGGAGCTAAGAGTTATGCTCTCTGGAAGTTGTAGTTTTTGTTGCCACTGCTGCAACGTTCTTCCTTCTCCTCTTCTTCGCGGTGCTGCTGCCACTGTCGTGCTGCCGCCGCTATTGGTGGTTGTTGTTGCTGCTGCTTTGTGTTGGTGTTAATGACTTGATTCCTTACTCCATTTACTGCACTCTTGGCTAAAGGAAACCCCAAATCAGTTTTTTTGCCACTCTTATCAAGGGTAATCTATGTAAGCTATGTATTCTCTCTCTTTTAATTTCAAAATTAGTATCAGTACACTTGTGTGAATCTTCAAATCAAATTTTGCATCTTGGGCATAATATCATAATAGGACTTAAATAGTTGTTTTAATATTGGAAGTAAAGATTGAAACTTTCTTTGGTTAAAGTGATTGGAAATGGTTTTGGAGCTTAAAATCTTTAGTAAGCTTGACGAATTAAATTTTACAAGTTCTGTTTCGTATTTTGCAAATCCAAATCATAATTTCATGTCTACAAATCAGTGTAATAATTTCCAAAATAAGGTTAATTAGAGTTAGTATGTGAGTTGGTTGGAGGAATAGTTTGCATATAAGATGTTGTGTTTAGTTCATGGAAAAGTTAATGAATATAGGAAAGTCAATTTATTTTTCTAAATTGTAGTAAGATTGGTGATTAATTATCGGTATTGCTTCTGAGGCATCTTATGTATACAATTTGTGGAGCTTGGAGAATTAAAGGAGCTTAAGGGGGCTGAGTTATTGGATTGCATTTTAAGAAATTGGTTTGCAATTGAGGTAACCTTTATGTTCAGCAAAAAGTATTTACATGCCCATATATGTGTTGAATAGTATTTTTAATTTCGTATATCGTTTATAGTCATGGCCATGGTTATAGATGCATCTTCATGTATGGATTTGTGATATATATATATGACTTTGTTATATTATTGGAATTGTTCGGAAACTATAAAGTATTCTAGAAATGTGATTTGAGTATAATAATGAGAAAAGGATTTCGAAATGGTTTTAGCTGGGTTAGTTTATGAACTGAGATGAATAGTGGGCAAGGTACAGGTGGAGTAAAATAATTCGTATATGAGTTAAGACCAGATAAGGTCGAATATTATGTTAAGTTATGTTATAAGCCTGTACTTGCCAGCGACTTATGTAATGTGATTAAGCTATGCCAGCGATACATTTAAAAGATGAATTATTTCCGAACAATTACCAAGTTTGTTTCTGATATGAAAAATGTTTACGAACCAAAACTGTTTTAACGGGCTGAAGTAAAGTTACTGAGTTTTCGCTCATTTTAGTTTTGTTTTTGTTTTGTATTTTCCTCCGTAATCTGCAGGTTTGTGTTGGGAGCTCATAGTGGATCGAAAGTAAAGAGTCGATTATTGAATTGTAGATATCCTAGTGATTCAAAGGTTGTATTTGGAAGTATTCAAGCTCTTAGTGAAGAATTTAATATTCTATTGTTTTGGGAATAAAGTAAATTGTAATCTGTTATTGGTTGTGAAGATTATTATGTTGTGGGCCCATAACCCACAGGTCCCAGGATCGTGTTGAGGTTTATATTTCCGCTGCAAGTAATTATTAATTCGAGGTTATTAAGTATTAATTGAGTTTTATGAATGTTGAGTGTGATTAGCTAGCAGCTCGAAAGTGCGGGCTGTTACTTAATTCTTTCCGGAAAATGGGCCAGTAGGCCTGATAAAATTTGGTACCAAAGCCATCTAAGCCATGTGCTTTGTGTGGGTTCATGTTAAAAAAAAGCTTCTTTGATTTCTTCATTAGTAACAGGGGCTAGGAGAAGAGCGCTCAGTGGGAGTAATGAATTCGTGAATGAAAGAAGTATATATATGTCGTGAAGCGTTTGAACTGCTAGTGAATCGTTTTTTAAAGGATTCTTGAAGAATTGCATTGATTGACTGGTTGGAGTCTACCCATTGACCGAGTTCGTTTTTTAGGCGGAAAATAGTGTAGGATCCTTTTTTGCTTTCGTTCTATCGTGAAAAAATCGTGTGTTGCGGTCTCCTTGCGAAAGCCAAGTTTTCCTACTCGCCGACCCCCAACGGTGGTGATTGTAAAGCAACGATTTTTCTCGTTGTGTTATGAGGCGGTTGATATGTTTGTTCAGTATCGTATTGTATGGTTGTGCCTAGTGTCAAAAAATGACCTGATCTCATAACCCGTATTGAACCTGTAACTGAATTGCACCTGAAATTTTGGCAAAACATATCACCTGTAACCTGACCTGTACCCGACCCGATAATAACTGATACATGCTCTTGACTCGATACTATATGACCTGAACCTGAACCGATACCCGTCCAAAAAAGACCGATAACTGAAATGATCTAACCTAACAACGATCAGAACCCGATTCGACACCTGACCTGATTAGGACCTGAAATTGATTACAACTCGACGTAACTTGTCATTAACCAGACCTGTTGCGACCCGTTACCTGATTTTACTAAACTTGTTGCGACCTGGTACATTATTTTATCTGACTTGTTGCTACATGTTACCCGATTTTACCTGACTCATTGATTGCTGATAACTCGACTTGTCAATTATCTCACCACATAGTAACATAAATCATATAACACTACTATAAAAAGGTATATAACTAGATGAACTATTCAAGCATTGCTTTTCAAAGAAATCTTAAATAATGATACAAATTTGAAGCAACGCCACACAAAATTCATGACATGTTTCGTGCTCGAAGAGACCCGAAAGTGACCTAAAATCAAGTATGGTATAACCCGATAACTACCAACCTGAACCCGACTCGAAAATGACCCAAACCGCTATTGTCCTGACCTGATGAGTATTCAACCCACGCATGACCTGAATCTGAAAGCACCCGCTACAAACCTGCAATAAATCTGACCCGACACCATATGATCACGAAAGATGACCTGTCCCAAAATTGACCGCGCAGAACCCGACCGAACCTGAAAGAAGAAATGAACCGAGACAAACCTGACCGAATTATGACCGTTCCCGACCTGCACCTGACCTGTTTGATTTTATGACCTGATACGTCCTGACCAAACATGACCTGAAAACTGAGATGACCCGACCTGAACCCGACTCAAGTAACTGAATTGACAGCTCTAGTTGTGCCCACCACACTTTAGATTGTATTTCGTGAAGTGTAACTTGTTTGTGCTATGGCGATATTTAACTCACGCCCAATCTTTAAGGGTTGTTTTGATTCTAGGTAATTTTTGTTGGATGCGATAAAACCGAGAGCCTTGAATTAAAGTGGCCCAAGTTTGGCGGACTATGTTATGGGATTCTTGATCGATGACCCAGGCATTATTGGATCGGAAAGGGGGAGGGTGGTTAATGTTGGTCTCATTTGAAGAGAACAGTAAGGGGGTGTGATCAGACACCGTGAAGTTGCCATAGATAATCTGACTATTCATGAAATCATTAATAAAGAAGGTGTGTGCGATAGCCCCCATCAAGCTTTTCGTAGATGGCGGCGTTTGTTCGGTTATTTTTCCAAGACAATGCAGTTTAAAGTCAAGGAATATCAATTGATGAGGTTGTGGATATTAAGTGCGAGAACCTCACTAATTGAGGAAGGCATAGATCGAGGTCGCCCTCCAATTTTATCATGGAGAGTTAGCATTTCGTTAAAATCACCTAGAAGGAGCCATGGGAGATAGAGTACATTAAGATGTGACTGTAAATGGTCCTAAAAACCCTGCTTATCTGGTTCCTGTGTTAGACAATATACACCTATGATAGAGTAGTCTTTATTTTTTCGGTTTGTAAAAAAATATCTAATATTCTAATTGGATATTGCGGTCGTGCGTGGCTTGAGCGGTGACCGTGAGGTTGTTTGCATTCCAGCAAGCCCATAAGCCACCACTGTGGTTAATGGGATCTGCCAAAATATTGTGCTCGAAATTATATAAAAGACTTTAGATTTCGTTTGCTATTGGTAGAGTTACTGAGCGTCTCCAAAATAAAAATTATATCAGATTGATGTTCATTCTTTGAATAGATGAGCTCCACAAGAGCTTGAGGTTTTTTTTTACCTCCTTGTATTTTCCAACATAGGATTTTCATAATGGACCATTAGGATACAAAAAGGACTCGTTAGTAGATGCAATGGGGAGCATTACAACAACAGACAAATGTTGAGTAAATAGCACCAACTTGGTGACAGTAAGTCTTGTTGCCCAAGGGCCCAAAGTGAAATGGGCAAGTTGGCGCGGAGAAGTTTGTGGGAGAGTTAAGTAGCAAGAAGGTCGCATCTTGCAGCACAATAAGTAGTAAATAAGCAATGCAAGGAGTGGGGGTAATCCACCCTGATTCATTTGCGAGTGACCAACCACTCGAGTCCAAGTGCGCGAAATAAACAAACCTAGTCAAATAGCATTGGTAAAAAAAACAGTCGTGCAGGCAAAACATAGACGAATATGAATGACAAGAAGGGAAAGCATAACTAGAGACCTGATTAGAAGTACCAAGGGACCATAACAAGGGAGTGGAAGAATGAGATGGCACCTAACATACAAAGGCAAATTATCATTTAATAAAAACAATATAGAACCAAACTAAATAGTAAACCGGTAAAAATAAACTGAAAACCTGATGGAATTGATATAATGGTAGAGCAAATTACACAAAACAACTCCTAAGATTATCCTAATATAACAATGAATTACAGGGGGCGAAGCAAAAGGATGGGGCGGGGGGGGGGGGGGGGGGAGGATGGAAATAAAACTACTGGGAAATAAACAACTAAAGTGAGTTGTGTGCCAGCTCCAAAAAATATCCCACCCAAGAAACCTAGTAACACAATAAGAAGTTATCATGGAGAGGGGTTAGAGGAGGACTAATCATCACTTTTACAGCGCTTAGTAGTGTCCTTGATCTCATCGTGAGCAATGGTGAAGGGGGGCTGTTTTTAGGGATACCGGACATTTCAGCCTCAAAGGAGAGGTGGGGGTTGTGGTGAATAACCCCAAGCGCTTGCAAGAAAGCCTCATCAATTTCGTTCTCATTAACAACATTAATTGCATCTTCAACATCAGTAGCATTAGGTGCAGCTATAGGAGGCTGGAGGCGAAACCCCTCATTGCAAGAGATTTGGAATTCAGCCAAGGTGGAAAAGGCATTAACGGTGGGTATTGACATTGTGGGATAACCTGAGTGAATAATAACATCCATATGAGGGGGAGCCTGGTGGTTGTGTTTCCGTGCAAATGAGAGACGGGATAGGCTTGAGAGGAGGCAGAGGTTTGTAAGGCGAATTGCGTTGCTAATGCTGAGGTAGGCGGGAACGTTGTTGGCGTTGCGGTCGAACTGAAATCCAGTCCGACTCAGCATAAGAAGTGATATTGCTGGATTTGAGCTTAGCCACGACCAGGTCGAGGCAGGGAGCAGGTTTTTTGGGACATAAGTTAACGAAGTGGTCTTTAGCACCACACAAGGGACACACTTCGTGAACACCCTCATATGTGAGGAAGAATTCGGAGGATTCGGTGCCATAAGTCATTGTGATTAAGTGAGGGACTAGTTTAGATATGTTGATATTTAAGCATACTTGGCAAATTGAGCTTTGTCATCATTCTGTTGGGTGAATTATCGAGTTTGATAAGATGGCCAACTTTTTGGGTTAAAGTGGCTAGGTCAGACTAAGACCATAATTCATTGGGCAAGAATGGAATTTCGACCCACTGATCGACTTGGGTTATGGAGTTGCAAAAAGGTTTGAATAAAAGTTTCTATTTTTTTTTTTTTTTTTTTTTTGGCAGCAAGTACAAACATCAAACAACAAAAGAGAGAAATTACACAATGAAGCCTTGTCTAGCCTTAACAGCCAGCTCATGACTTCCTTGGACTACATACCTATCTACTTTGACTATTTCACAGCTAAACAAAAGTTCACAGTACTTTCGGATATCCTGACAAATGTTAAAGAGATGTAGGGGGAAGAGATTCTGATTAAGGGAATTGATCAAGGATTCCGAGTCTGTTAATACTTTGATATCCTCCTTCCCCTTATTGAGCGCTTCCGTTATTGCTCTGACGACTGCAAGACCCTCGCATTGAAGTGCTGAGTTTGCCCTAACAATATCATTGCCACTAAAGATTACTACATCACCCTCCTTTGCTATCCAACCTATTCCGGCTGCAATGGACGTTTTCTTCCTGGCCCTCTTCCAAGCACCATCAACCGAGATAATACGTTGTCGCCCTTGAGACGTACCATGAGAAAACTTTATTTCCCCTCTATTTATCACTCCTACATGATCATACTTGTCAGTGGCTCTCTTTAGATCTTCACGCCTCTGAACTTCTTCTCTTACTAGCTCTTCTGCCATACGCAGAATATGGTATGGATTTGGGTTTGCACCTCTAAAAACACACATGATTTTGATGCAACCAAATTGACCAGAGAATGGCACAGAACCATAGACCTCGTTCGCTATCAACACCATCTTCTTTCCAGAACTTTGACAAGAAATTGGTGATCCACTGATTTATGGGAATATATTCATTGCCCGTTGTTTGGATACCTAGACATGATCCCATCCACACTCTTGCAGCAACATTGCAATCCCTGAACAGATGCTCCTCCGATTCTTTGATATTATTACATAAATGACAGCTTCCTGGTATGAAAATTCCCCTCTTTTCTAGATTAACCTGAAGGGCCAGAGCTTTATTTAGCAGTCTCCAGAGAAAAGTTTTCCACTTGGGTTTGATATTCATGTTCCATAATCTCCCCCAGAATTTCCTATTTCCCCCCAGGCTTGCAGGAAGATTATCCTTCTCTAGAAGAAGAGCATAAGCACTTTTAGCTGTTACTTTCCCTGAAACATGCCTACCCCAAACTATCTCATCCTTACTTCCTCTTCGAGCAAGAGTCAACAATCAGAAGTTTCTATTAATTTCCTGAATTACAATTATGCATAATAAGGAAAGTTGTAAAACTTACAAAAAAGGTCTATAATTATCATTAAAAGATTACTTACGACGAGAAAACTAATGTAATAATTAAATCGGGAAAGTGGGATTAACCCCTTAGGTTTGCTCAAATGTGAGATTAGACCCTCAAGTTTATGTGATCATGTGATTCTAGATTTTAGTGAAAACGATAGTCTGATTTAACGTATGGTATAATTATTTTTCTCCTTCTCAATCAGGAGTGCTTTTGTAATTGGAAAGTTATAAATCGTAAATAGGAAAAATTGTTTTAAATATGTTAACCTTTGCAATTTTTCTATTTTAACTCTACCTTTTGATTATCCCTGATTGAGTTAGACTTGTATGTCTATTTTCTTCTATTGAGCTTTAACCTATTTTTGACTTGTTTAATAGGTTACTTATGATATGTGTTATAATGTCTCTTCTTTTAAAACAGACGAGGGTGGGGATGGGACATTATAATACGTATCATAAGTAACCTACTAAATAAGTCACAAACCGGTAAAAACTCAATAGAAGAAGATAGACATACAAGTCTAACTCAATCAGATATAATAAAAAAGTAGATTTAAAATGAGAAGATCGCGCAAATATTGACTTATTTAAAATAATTTTTTCTTATAAATAATGTTCATGATTTTTGGAAGGAAGGCCAGCAATTAGAGCTATAAACTTCGAAGTGGAAGATGTGAAAATGAGGGGTACTTGGCTCTCTCTCAAGTTCACTCAACGACTCCAGCGCCAGTGTGCTAGGTATTTGCAAATCCTGTATTTCACTCGTTTGTTACTCCCTCCGTTTCCTAAAAATCTTCCCTCTTTCCGTTTAAGGGTGTTTCCAAAAGATCTTCTCACTTTTGCTTTATTCCTTATTTGGCAAAACAAATTTCCCTATTTACCCTCTCATGTCACTATCATATGGTCCACCATTACATTATTAAATCAATTTTACTCCCTTTCTCTCTCCTACTTTAACCCCTTTTTATTTGTTTATTTATCTTAACCCCTTTCTCTCTCCTACTTTACTCACACTATGCCCCACACCACTTGATTTTCCTTGATATCTGTAGGAACAGTAAGTGGGAAGATCTTTAGGAAACGGAGGGAGTATTACATAGGGGCTTTCAGACAATTCAGACTTTACTTACCCGTGGAAGTTGTGTTCCTTTTATGGGATAGGAACACAAGTTACTTTTATTAAAATTGCTTATTGAGTATTTTTGAACTCTTAAATAAAAAAAAAGTTCCCCAAACGGTTGAAATAAGGTGCAAAATGTCATAAATAGCCCTATTTATCTCAATGTAGCTAATGGCACTGCAGATTTACAAGTAAAACCAAATTATATAATCTAAGTCTGCCAGAATTAACGACTAGCATGTCTCCATGTGAAGTTGCTAATAGTGCTATCAAAGAAATGGTGCTACGTGGCACTCTTTATTTTGTCTGACATAATATATGCGCCATGTAATATGCTACTAGCTAGATTCGAACGTGTAATCTCTTACAAATAGACATAATGGACTTAATATCTCAACCAATTTTCATTAATGCTTTGAATGACCACATAATAGTATACTTCATATATCCCTTTTTAATATTGAGTAATCTTCATGTAACTTTAAAGGTTAGTTTTTTCTTTTGAGAAAAAATATACATATCATGTGCTCCAAAAAAAAGTAACACCCGAACCCACACACTATTTTACCAGTAAAATTTGCCAGAAACATCCATGGTTTCTAGCTGATTTAGTCGAAATATTTTTTCAACTGGCAGCAGGCCAAGAGCTCTTCCCCGTCCCCCAATAGAACAATAAAGTATATGCTCTTTACTCATCAAAATGCATCTGCATGACAATTTTTCAGGCCACAGCAGTATATACGGACTACCCTGAATGTCAGTGGAACATTTAAGTGTAGGTTTTCTTCTCTCCAATTGTGTCGATCAGCCCTCAGACCATATTCAGACTAAAATGTCAGTTCGAACAAATACCATCTGATCTCAACGGTCTAAACTAATCAAATGCATATTTTGGAATTCATTAATTACCGTATTCTTTGTAAGAATAAGCTCTCTCTGTATGTGGCAGGTATAAACAAGTGAGAAAAGTTGACAGGCTTTAGTCATTTGGAGCTTTTCCCAACAATATGCAACATGAGCTTAGAAAAAAGCCGGAAAAATGTTAAGGATGATACATGAATGAGAAAAACTAAACATCATTTGGTACAAGCTATCTATTGCCTTAAAGGACGAAAGTTGAGACATAGGGGTTGAATTAACTAACTGTGAGATAATTAACTTTTCCTGCAAACGTTCAGATAGGACCTGCAAACAGCCGGTGAAGAAAGACACTTTCAGTATTGAGCACAAGAGGTGACCCCCCAAACCTCATCGTGCCTCTCTTAGGTGTCTTTGCCTAGCCTCTCCAAAGCCCTTTTCTAGCACTTAGGCGCCCTAGGCACGCCTCAGGTAAGCTTTCTAAAACTGAGGTTGTACCTGGTAACCGAGCAACCCCAAACCTCTCCTTTGCTGCTGACCCTCTCCTTCTTATGCCTTAGCTACAGACAAAGTGGTTTTTCAAAACTGCCTTATCCTCACTGTTAACTTTTCCAAACATTAAAACTCTTTGTATTTGTATTGGAAAAATTAATTTTGAGACTTAAAACCAGCTCCAAGGAAGCTTTATAAGTCCTATGAATCTTTCTTCATGAGCTCTAAGTTAACCTATAGAACTCAAACATGGAGAGAGCTTTTACTTACAGTTATAACATGATCAATTTAGTAGAAACCAGTATTCACAATCTCAAACAACTATATACTTCAACTTCATCTATAAGCACATAATTCATGTAATAAACAAGTTTGTCTCAGGATAAATTTTTTCCTCAATCAGATGAACATATTTCTCTATACAACATCTCACAACATGATTGCAAGCCCCAATCAGAATGCCCAGGTCACCAAATGCTATACCATAGAATGGTAACTTACTTTGGTGCAAGCGATTCGTATAGGAAGCCAATGATTAACAGCTTCTGCTAATTTCAAAAAAGACTATAGCAAGTCGCCCTTCGCACTGCAGTTTCAGTGGTTACATAGGTACTTAAAATAATGTGCCAAAAGAGTAGAAAAACATTCCAAACATGTATCATGCAAATGTGCACTGAGCACTGTCACACAGTTCTCACTCAATGGGATTATTAATTGCCAAATTTCTAGAGTTCATGTTATTGAACTGCAACATTTCACATAGACAAACAAACATTTTAGCTAATATGCTTGATGGTCAGACCCTCCTATATATTGCAACCAGACAAAATTGTTGGGTACTTCCAACTCACTTTTTGATAAAAGCTAGATGTCCAGCAAGTCGAACGTGTATACAACAGCAGAACATTTCCGTCACACCATCTACTACTATCTGCTTATCCTTGCAACATCTAATAGACTTGAATAGTTGAATCCTAATGATAGTCATAGAAATCTGAGGAACAACCCAGCACAAAGAACTTTCCATGAATTGAAAAGGAAAAAAAAATCTCTTGAATATTATTCCATGAGAGCAATCATATAATATTGTAGATCTTCCAAAATTCCAACTACAATAAACGAAAAGCATATACATGGCTTCACATTTTCCTATAGCATATTTAAGTATACCATACTAATACACATTTGACTAGCTAAGCTATGAAGAAAAATCAAGAAATTAATCTCTCCACTATGATAAAATCAAAGCTAACAGTTAATCCAAAATGTAGAGAAGTATACCTCGGAGAACATCTAAGATACACGAGTTGAGGAAGCAACCTCTCCCAAAGGACTGATGCTTAGGATCCATCAGAGATGCTGCTTGTAATCAGTGTCACAGAAAGGACAGTGTAAAAGCTAAAACATCACTATAATTTTTGATGAGACTGAATAAGTAGAGCATTGAACATGATATGAACCGCAGCTTGATATACAACCGGATCATAATGCATCCCGTCCACTGTACATGTTTCCCCACAATTCTCACTCAAAGAGTGGATATCCAACAACACAAATGGGCCAGCAGGCCGTAAAAGCTTAGCACTACGAAACCCCAAATCATAAGCAAATTGTGCAGCACTAGTCATTTTCTCCCTCTTCTCCTCAGTATTCAGCATCGAGTTTATCAACTTGGGCATTCCCAACCAAAACAAATGAGGCTGAGATTTACCACCTAACAATGGCATCAGAGAACGACTCAAAAGCCGCAACGAATCATCATAATGTGTCGAATTATTGACATGAAGCATATGCCAAAGACCAGAGCCCATAACAAGAACATCAGGGCAGCTATGATTCCTACTCAATCCCATAGTGAGATGAGTCAAATTCTCAACATAAGGTGCCCAAACAAAATCCAACTTCAACCCAACTCTCTCAACCACCAAATGATAATCACTATGCCTCTTAAACAAATCCCCTCGAACCGCAACCATCTCTTCCTCAAACAACATCAAATCCAACAACGAAAGAACAAACAACCGGGCTTGCGAATCCCCGGCAACCATAACCCAAGACCCATTAAGCAGATCCCCAGAATCAGTCCTACCCAACTTCTGAAAATCACAAGCTAACACATTGTGATCAGACACCACCCATTTCCATTTCCAAGTAGAAGATGAATTGAGCTCTTTCCATTTGATCCGATGGAGGAGAGAGAGACAAGAATCACGATTGTCGAGAATAACTAGTGAAGAAGATGATGAGGATGATACAATAGAAGACGTAGTAGTAACGGGAAAGAAGTCAGTGAGAGAAGGGAAGTAAGGAGAGAGATGAACAGCAACAGCAAGAGAGATAAAAAGAGCACCACTAAAGAATAACACTTTGTTGCGGCTTAAATGCCACCCTGCTAATGCCATTGGAACTAGTACTACTATACAAGCCGCCAATACACCTAATTGGACGGCACCTATCATTCTTTAAACCATCAGATCAAATTAAATCCCTAGAAGAATCAAGATTGAACAATTCGATGGTTTTTTTAATTTGGAATTTCTTTGTTTATTGAATTGAAAGAGTATTGAAGAGGAGAGATTACCTGAAAGATGAAGGTTGGGTTGTAATGGCGGAAACTGGATGATGGGAATGGCGGAACGACAGGGGGAAAGAGAGAGAAAACAAACATGCGGAGATTCAACAAATGAGGATGTTGATTGATGAAGATTAGAGAAAGAAAGTGGGGGGAGTTGAGAGGTCATATATCGTCCATGGATGGTTCTTGGCAATGGGGGTATTGGTTCGGTGCGACCTCACCCGGACTTTTTTCTTTGGCATCTATCACTCGTACTTAAGTGCGCTTAACGTTGTAATAACTTTCGAAAAAAAAAAAATTGTACTAACATATTCATTGATTTTTGAAAAATTTGTCATAAATCACCATTTATAATCACTTTTTAGTAAGAAACCACCTTTTGAAAAAATTGGTTGATTAGCCACCTTTTTGTTCTTTTTTGTTGGAGGCCACCACTTGCCGGAAAATTGGCATTAACTAGACCTGGTTATTGGACGGGTCGGGTCAGGGTCAGTGCGGGTCGGGTCATAAGAGGGTCGCCTCATAAAGGGTCGGTAGCGGGTCTGGCCAAATGGGTAGAGGGCTTATAGCGGGCCGATAATGGACGGGTCGGTAAATGAGCAAGAAAAACAAGGAACAAAAAGAGCCAAAAGTAAGTATAAATGAATGCGAATCCGAATATGTAATTGTTTTTACAAAACTTATTTTATTTTTTTAAATTATTGGGTTTCTTTGTTGACCCTATAATGGCCCTATCCAATAATGATTCTGTCCAATAAAAGCCCTATAAAATTGACCCTAACCCTTTAACCATTTGGCTACCCTGTCCAATAACCACCTCTAGCATTGACTAATGCTTACAGTTGGTTCGGTGTGACCTCATCCGGACTTTTTTCTTTGGCATCTATCACCCGGACTTAAGTGCGCTTAAAGTTGTAATAACTTTCAAAAAAAGAAGTTGTATTAACATATTTATTGATTTTTTAAAAATTTATCATAAACCACTTTTTAGTGAGAAACCACCTCTTAAAAAAATTGGTTAATTAGCCACCTTTTTGTTCTTTTTTTTGTTGGAGCCACCACTTGCCGGAAAATTGACATTAACTAACGCTTACAGTTGACCATCATATGCATGGCACGTGATATCATAACACCCTTCTTTTTTTCCTTTATTTTCCCGATTTTCCCCCCAAACCCATTCGATTCATCTCTCTCTCTCTCTCTTCCTTCGATTCATCTACTTGTTTTGTGTTTCAATTAGTCATCTTTTGTGTTTCAATTTCAGTAATTTCAAGTTGGTTCCAAGTTCAAATCTTATTATATAACTCTAACAATTTCAAATACACAGATGAAATAAAGGAAGAGAGAGAGAGAGATGAAGGAAGATGATGAGGGGGAAAATTGGAGGGTGGCGATAGGGGGTTGTCGGCGTGTTACGAGGGAGGAATGGGGGTTGCCGGGGGATGCTAGGGGGAGGGGGTTGTTGGGGGTTGCAAGGGTGGAGGGTGGAGGGTGGGCTGTCGGGGTATGCGAGGGGGAGAAGTATAAAGGGGAGGAATGGCGAAAAGCTAATGGTCAACGCTGGAAAATCGAGGTCAACCACCGAATTTCGACAAGTGGTGGCTTCCAACAAAAAAAGAACCAAGAAGGTGGCTAATTTAACGGTGATTTCTCACGGTTATAAAAGGTGATTTCTGACAAATTTTCCTTGATTTTTTTCTCCTAATAATCAATACGTCATTAGGTTCATTTACTTTTTGTTATATAAATATTCTTTGCTAAGATATTTTTTATATATATAAGAAGAGAAAAGATGGGTTAGATTCTAGAATAGATTGTGCCTGACACATCAATAATTATAAAAGATAGAAAGGAACACAAGATCATGAAACTCGAACCAATAATGAAGAGACCGGACTGAATGACTTGATCGGCCTCTCGACAGTAGTGATTGATAGTGACCGTAGAGCAATGCCGAAGATTTACCCCTGTATTACAAATGAAATTATTAATTTTTAATGGGATTTTTCAGATTTTCTTAAATGAGTTGATGACCATCAGGTTATCTCCTTAAATGGAGATGTTCTTAACTCCTAATGAAACAACCATCAGGTTATCTTCTGCCTGCATTCCCCGGGCTTCAGCAAACAAAATGGAGTTTTAGGATGAAAGATTTTAGCGCGCATCAAAGACACATCGCCTAAATGATCCCTAATTATGAACCCAAAGGAGGCGTTTTCATTATCTATGTTGGAGCCATTGAGATTTACCTTAAAGTGGTTTAGAGAAGGTTTTGTCCATCAAAATTCCTTACATTAAGTAGCCGAATTTTGCCGAAGAGATCTATGAATTCATATAAGAGTTCCCAATCTTCTAACTTTTTAGCATGTGATCAGTCTCTGTAGAAATTTTTGATATGAGTAACAACTTTGGTAGGGGACACCCCTTCTTCTTGAAATATGACTCTTGTTTCGAGCAAACCAATTGTGCCACCATATACAAGCTAGTTTACGAATGTCCTTAATATTCAAATTATCACGAAGGGAAGATAGCATCACAAATATTATGGGATTGATATCACTATAGGAATTAGAGGTCATTGATATGAGCGATTAAGAATAGTAGCAACATCATTAGAAAAAAAGAAAAAGAAAATTAAAGAGCAAGTAGAAAGAGTCTTCATAATGGAAGTTGTAAAAGGCACAATCTTGAAGGAGGCACCCAAAACTGCTATCAAGTTTATCTTTAGTAGGCAGCCCATCCAAGCAAACTTTTCAAAGGAAAAAATGTACACTTAGGAGGAATACTAAATTTTATCTAGTGTTCCATCTGGGATTAGCCCCAAAAATTAACTTATCTTCCATCTGGGATGAAAGTAACTTATCATATTGTATAAACTTAGAAATTACATCACTAAAAAGGAGGGGATCCTTGCCATCTAAGTCTGGGTATACTTCAAAGATTGGACAATGGTAGACCTAATTATCATTCCACAAACCCTACTGGAAAACGTGTATCATAGCGACACTTTTTAGACAATTTTCGTCACCTTAAAGCGTGAGATATATATTCTTAACTCGTCAGGATAGCGCTCAATAGTATGGGATCCTCGAGGTAATGGCGCCACCCTTAGCCCCAAAGCCTGGCGCTTTTTGTGTCTCTAATGGTGGTGCCTTTTGTCGCTGTCAAGGTAATGGCGCATGGAGGCAAGAGCTATTGAACATATAAGCAATTTTTTCAAACATATTTTTCCATGTAACCTTCATCAACAATAATATAATGCAGGGATATATATGTATACATTGTTGCCAAGCAAAGCATGGGCCTAGTGGTAAAAGTTTGACGTCATGAGATCAAATCCCACTAGGGGCTCTTTGGGGTGAGCTTTCCTTACCACCTTGTCCCTCCAAAGAGTCTGACCTGCAAAACCTGACTAGTTACACCTGTGCAAGGTGACATGATCTACAATTTAGAATATGAAAGCAACAAAGTAAAAAATTTTGAAACCAAGTAATACTTGTCATTTGGTTTGTATCTCACAACGTTGAGGTTGTGGGATCAAACCCCACCAGTGCCACTTTGGGGGTGGGGATTTTCCTTTATCATTCCCCTACTCTTAAGGAGAAACCAAGTAGTACTTGTGGTTTGGTTTGTATCTCACAACCTTGAGGTTGTGGGATCAAACCCCACCAGAGGCACTTTAATTTGGGGGTGGGGATTTTCCCTTACCATTCCCCGTACTCCCAAGGAGCCATGCCTGTAAACTCGGACCCGAGGCCTGTACGAATTTTCGATTTGGTTAGGGCGCTTTCTCCTTACCTTACAAAAAAAAAAAAAAACTAGAAAATTGAATAAATGTATAGTTTATCATTATGATAAGGAAAAATTGTTTTAAATAAGTCAACCTTTGCGTGGTCTTCCCATTTTAAGTCTACCTTTTGATTATTCCCGATTGAGTTAGGCTTGTATGTTTGTTTTCTTTTATTGCATTTTAACCTATTTGTGACTTGTTTAGTAGGTTACTTATGATAAGTGTTATAGTGTGATTGATTCGTTTTAATTTTTTTTTTGTGTTTTTAGTAATCATATTTATTTACATACTTTGACGCATAAAAGAACATGATCAAAAGATTTTTCATTGCATCCCCACTCCTACTCCTTCCTCACTAACCTAGCCACCACTACCACCCACCCTCCCTGCCAGCCCCCTGCATCCCACCACCCACCCCACCCCTCCCCTGCTCATGCATTCCCACCAGCAGCATCTCCCAGCCCACTCTATCCATCCCCTGCCCCTGCAACGTTCCCCACCCATCCCCCTGTAGGCCATCTTTCTCCTCAAGTTGTTACACCATCGCCACCAGTCCTAAACACCTCAGACCTCACTCGGACTTTTTTCTTTGGCATCTATCACCTGGGCTTAAGTGTGCTTAAAGTTGTAATAACTTTCACAAACTATAAAAAAAAGTTATACTAACATATTCATTGATTTTTGAAAAATTTGTCATAAATCACTTTTTATAACCACTTTTTTTGTGAGAAACCACATTTTTTTAAAAAAAAAAATTGGTTAATGAGCCACCTTTTTGGTTCTTTTGTTTGTTGGAGGCCACCACTTGCCAGAAAATTGGCATTGACTAACGCTTTCCGGCATGGCACGTGATGTCATAACACCCTTCTTGTTTCCTTTTTTCCCACGATTTCCCCCCAAACCCATTCGATTCATTTCTATCTCTTTTCTTTTGATTCATCTACCTGTTTTATGTTTCAATTAGCCACCTTTTCTGTTTCAATTTTGGTAATTTTAGCTTGGTTCCAAGTTCAAATCTCATTATATAGCTCTAAGAATTTCAAATGCGCTGATTAAAATCAAGGAAGAGAGAGAGAGAGAGAGAAAGAGAAAGATAGAGACGAAAGAAGATGATGAGTTTAGGTGGTGGGGATAATCGTTGGGGGGGTGCTGCAGGTTGCGAGGGGGGAGGGAGGGTTGTCAGGGGATGCGAGGGGGAGGGGGTTGCAAGGGTGGAGGATGGGTTGTCGGGGGTGCGAGGGGGAGAAATATAAAGGGGAAGAATGACGAAAATCTGATGGTCAACGCCGGAAAATCGAGGTCAATCACCGGATTTCGGCAAGTGGTGGCTTCCAACAAAAAAAAGAACCAAAAAGGTGGCTAACTAACCAATTTTTTCTAAACAGTGGTTTCTCACCAAATAGTGGTTATAAAAGGTGATTTCTGACAATTTTTTCTTGATTTTTTTTCTACTAAGAATCAATACGTCATTAGGTTCATTTACTTTATGTTATATAAATAATCTTTGCTAAGATGTTTTTTTTATATAAGAAGAGAAAAGATAGGTTAGATTCTAGAATAGACTCTGCCTAACACATCATTATAAATGATAGAAAGGAACACAAGATCATAAAACTCGAACCAATAATGAAAAGACCGAACTGAATGACTTAATCGGCTTCTCAACAGTAGTGATTAACAGTGATCATAGAGAAATGCCAGAGATTTACCCCTGTATTACAAATGAAATTATTAATTTTAAATGAATCTTTCAGATTTCCTTAAATAAGTTAATGACCATCAGGTTTTCTCCTTAAATGGAGATGTTCTTAAATGCTAATGAAACAGTCATCAGGTTATCTCCTGCCTGCATTCCCCAGGCTTCAGCAGACCAAATGGAAGTCTTAGGATGAAGGCTTTTAGCGCCCATCAAAGACACATCGCCAAAATGATCCCTAATTATAAACCCAAAAGAGGCATTTTCGTTGTTTATGTTGGAGCCATCGAGATTTACCTTAAAGTAGTTTAGAGAATGTTTTGTTCATCAAAGTTCCTTACATTAAGTAGACGACTTTTGCCAAAGAGATATACGAATTCATATAAGCTTTCCCAATCATCTATTTTCTTAGCATGTGACCGGTCCCTGTAAAATTTTTTGATATGAGTAACAACTTTGGTAGGAGACACCCCTTCTTGAAATATGACTTTGTTCCAAGCAAACCAATTGTGCCACCATACACAAGCTAGTTTACAAATGTCCTTAATTCAAATTGTCACGAAGGGAAGCTATAACATCAAAGACTTTATGGGATTGATATCGCTATAGGAATTAGAGGCCATTGATATGAGAGATTAAGAATACTAGCAACATCATGAGAAAAAAGACAATTAAACAACAAGTAGAAAGAGTCTTCATAATGGAAGTTGTAAAAGGCACAATCTTGAAGGAGGCAAACATGACTGCTATCAAGTCTATCTTTAGTAGGCAGCCCATCCAAGCAAATTTTTCAAAGGAAAAACTTTACTTTAGGAGGAAAACTAAATTTCCTATAGTGTTCCAACTGGGTTAAGCCCCCCAAATTAACTTATCTTCCATATGGGATGAAGCGATAAGAAGACTTGTTATATCTAAAGCAACATTTCCTGAGACTAGACTGCGAAGCTTATCCATATCATATTGCTTAAACTTAGAAGTTATATCACTAACAAGGGAGAGGATCCCTGCCATCTAAATTTGGGTATGCTTTAGCGATTGGACAAGGGTAGACCTAATTATCATTCCACAAACCCTACTAGAAAATGTATATCATATCGACGCTTTTTAGACAAGTTTCGTCACCTTAAAGCGTGAGATATATATTCTCAACTTGCTAGGAAAGCGCTCAAGAGCGTGGGATCTTTGACGCTTAATAGCGTTTAGTATCTTTAATGCGTGTCGGCAAACAAAAAACCCAGCGCCACCCTTAGCCCCAAAGCCTGACTCTTTTTGTGTCTCCATTCTAATGGTGATGCCTTTTTGTCGCTGTAAAGGTAATGGCACATGAAGGCAAGAGCTATTGAACATATAAGCAACTTTTTTAAACATATTTTGCCATGTAACCTTCATCAACAATAATATAATGCAGGGATATATATGTATACATCACTACCAAGCAAAGCTTAGGCCTAGTGGTAAAAGTTTTACATCATGATTTCAAGGTCACGAGATCAAATCCCACTAGGGTTTTTTAGGGTGAGGTTTCCTTACCACCTCCGTTCCCCCCAAAGAGTCTAGCCTGAAAAACCTAATTGGTTATACATGTGCAAGGTGCCATGATCCACAAATTTAGAATATGAAAACAACAAATAAATTAATAAAACTTGAAACCAAGTAGTACGTGTGTTTGTTGAATCAAACCCCACTAGAGGCAATTTGGCGGTGGGCATTTCCCCTTACCATTCTCCTAGTCTCAAGGGGCCTTGCCTGCAAACCCGGGCCATGTTGACCTGTGCGAATTTTCGATTCGGTTAGGCCGCCTTCTCCATACCTTAATAAAAATTTAAAATTAAATAAATGTATAGTTTAACATTATAATAAGGAAATATTGTTTTAAATAAGTTAACCATTGCGCAGTCTTCCCTTTTTAAGTCTACCTTTTGATTATCCCCGATTGAGTTAGGCTTGTATATCTGTATTCTTCTATTGAGTTTTAACCTGTTTGTGACTTGTTTAGTAGGTTACTTACGTGTTACAATGTGATTGATTTACATTTTTTGTGTGTTTTTACTTAAGTAATTATATTTATTTATAGACTTTGAGGCATAAAAGAAGATGATCAAAAGATTTTTCATTGCATCCCCACCCCTACTCCTTCCTCACCAACCTAGCTATCATTACCACCCACCATCCCCGCCACCCCCCCGTATCCCCACCACCCACCCTACCCCTCCCATCCCCCTACGTTCCCACCAATAGCATCCCCTACCCCACTCCATTCATCCCCTGCCCCTGCAGCGTTCCCATCCCTCCCCTTGTAGGCCACCTCTCTCCTCAAGTTGCTGCACCACCGCCACCATCCCTAAACACTTGAGAACTGCACAACTTTATTAGCACCCATCACCCCTCTTCTCTCTCTTCCTCTCCAAAATTCTACACAACCACAAAACCTAACTTGAAACTACCTCACCACCACCAAAACACACCCCAAACTACCTCTCTACCAATAAACCACACCCTATTCGACCTCAAAACCACAAGAAACCACCACAACACCGCGAAAACCACTCGAAACCATCACACCATCACCAAAATCCACCCGTAACCACCACTAAAACCCACCCAAAACAACCATCCCATCACTAAAATACATTAGAAACCACCACCGCACCACCAAAACCGACCTATAAACACCTCACCATCTCTGAAACCCACAAACCCCACACGAAAACCCACTCGCAAACCACTAACCTAAACCCACCTAAAAGCAAATTATTTCCCCTCTTTCTTGCCCGCCATTGAAATACAAGAAAACCTATAATTAAAGCAAACCATTATCGCTAAAATCCTAAGAGAGAGAGATGGAAGGTTTAGTGGCGGTGGCAGCGGGCCAGGAAGGAAAGTGGCGGCAGCGGAGGAGGACTAGTAGTCTTATGATGATGAAGGAAGGCTATGCATGGTCTGATGATGGTGATGGAGGAGATAGGAGGTAGAGACGATGATGGAGGAGGAAGGATAGAGTCAGTGATTAATAAAAGGATTTTTTGGTTAAAACACCCTTATGTTTGGTGATTTTTTAAAACAATCCCCCCCCCCTTTTTTTAAATGAACCACCAAACGTTTTATAAATTTTTTGGTTGCACCCCCAAAACCTAACTTCCGTCAAATCCAGACGTTTGTGGGGCCCTTTTTTCCATTCTCCCTCCTAAATGTTGTGTGAAATGACATTTGTATCCTTTGGGTAATAAAACCCTTCAACTAACCTCTTCATCTCTCTCATTCAATTCCTTCGTTTCTGATTTCATCTCTCTCACATGCTTTAGTCAGAAATCTAGCATCTCTCTCTTGTCATCATCTACACCTTTTCATCTTCTCTTTCAGTCTCTCTCACCCAGCACTCTCTCTCTCTCTCTCGTCATCATGGAGAATTCTGCAATGACAGAAAAGGGGAAACTTTTATGGACAGTAAAACAAGAGCATGGTGCCCAAAATAGGTAATTCACTGTGCTTTGGGTGAAATTACCTTTATTTTCATTAACTTAGATTTTTTATTTGTTGGTTTGTTGGATTACTGTAATGGTGCTTAGAAGCCATAATTTTTTAATTGCTTGTTGATGTTAAAAAATGATTCTTTGAAATTTGCTTGTTATTGGTAATCCAACTCTAAGTTGTACTGTCATTTGGTTAAAAATTAACAATTGTGTCATTATTGAACTCACTTGACTTAAGTAGTTCAACCCACATTTCGTAATTGCTGATTTATTGTTGCTCAAATATTCTAGGTGTAATCCTACGCATCTGTTACTGCTGGTTGTGCATTTAGGTGGTAAATTTTAAATTGGTTGGTGGTAAATCTGTTTATGTGGGGGGTCAAATTTGTATGAGGGAATGTGTGATCTCCAGAGACCCAAGTTGCCAACTAAGTCACTGAAATACAGTAATCCAACAAACCAGCAATTAAAAAATCTAAGTTAATGAAAATAAAAGTAAAGCACAGTGAATTACCTATTTTGGGCACCATGCTCTTGTTTTACCGTCCATAAAAGTTTCCTCTTTTCTGTCATTGCAGAATTCTCCATGATGACGAGAGAGAGAGTGTGTGCTGGATGAGAGAGACTGAAAGAGAAGATGAAAAGATATAGATAATGACAAGAGAAAGATGTTGAATTTCTGACTGAAGCAAGTGAGAGAGATGAAACCAGAAACGAAGGAATTGAATGAGAGAGATGAAAAGGTTAGTTGAAGGATTTTATTACCTAAGGATACAAATGTCATTTCACGCAATATTTAGGAGGGAAAATGGAAAAAAAGGACCCCGCAAACGTCTGGATTTGACGGAAGTTAGGTTTTGGGGGTACCACCAAATTTTATAAAACGTTTGGGAGTTCACTTAAAAAAAAAAAGGGGGGGATTGTTTTAAAAATCACCAAACATAAGGATGTTTTAACCAAAAAATCCTTAATAAAATTCCATCTTTCCCGAAAACACAAAATTAAAAAAATTAAGAAGTAAAAAAATTAAATTAAAACCTGAAATATAACAAAAAAAACATGTTGTTCAGGTTGTAACTTATAAGTATTCTAACTCATTGTAAAATAAAGGAAAAATTGAAACTAATAATCCCACCTTTGCCACTTCTTCTGGAAACAATCCCACCTCTTCGAAATCTGGAAACAATCCCACCTTTGACACCCATCTTCTCGAAATTAGGTCTTTAACCGGATGATTAAGTTGATAACCTATTTATGAAGGTTACTTGTCACATGTCAATTTTCTAATTGCTTAGTTTAAAAAATAAAAATAAAAATTGGACCCAGCCCTCCGTCCCCCGATCCCATACCAAATATCAGCACCCCCTCTCCTTGCCGGAGCAACCCCCTCCCAGCCGAAGCAACCTCCACCTCTGCCGAAGCAACCCCCTCCCTTGCCGGAACAACCACCAGGGACATCGCGTCGCAGACAAGCAGCGGCAACACACCAACAATAGCAGTGGTGCCACCCGGTTCACGGTAGAAGATGTTCGGCGGCAAAAATAAGAATAGTGGTGGTAGCACCGCCAAAAGGAGAGAGATTGATGATGCTGCATTCCGACGACAATTGCATCAACACCAAGGATGCGCGAGCGGCACAAGGGAATCTCCAGCGAAAAGAAAGACAGAAAAATAAAATGGACTGGTTCGAGTAGCAACGAAGGCAAGAGGAAGAGAGGGAGGAGAAAGAGCTGCGGGGGGTTTTTCACGCGAGGAAAGGGAGATCGAAGAGAGAGAAAGGGTTTCGAGGGAGTTCGGTTTCTGAGAGGAAAACACGAGAAATAGGGGGAATTAAAAATGGGGTTCCGATTTAATGGTGGTGGGGTGGGTTTCCTCATCAGTGGTGGTCGGTGAGAGGAGGTGAAGGTGGTCAAATTACATTGGTTGGAGGTCAGTTTAAGGGTGGGGTGGTCAAGAGAGGGAGTGGGGTATAGTCAGGTGAGGGGGTGGTGGTGGTTGTTTAGGGGTGGTGCACATGGAGGTGATGGAGGGTTGCTATGAAAGAAGGATGTAGGGTGGGGAGAGAGAGATTAAAGGGCTAACAATTAAAAAAAAAACTTGTTAAACAGATTGGAGGTAAAAAAGGCTTGTTTTGAGAAGATTTCGAAGAGGTGAGATTGTTTTTAGAAGCAGTGTCAAAGGTGGGATTATCAGTTTCCATTTTTCCTAAAAGAAAATCTCTATAACTTAACTCAATTAGAAATAATAAAAAAAGTATATATACTTAAAATGGAAAGACTGTGTAAATGTACTTATTTAAAATAAATTTTCTTTATAATAATTGATAATGTAGTACCATATCAATTGGAATCCTTACATTTTTAACTAAAAGCCTAACATATATTTGTCCAAAACATCAACATCAATGCAAACATATATCTCTATTACATAAGGGAAGGGGGGACCTATGGTGTCCTCTTTTGAACTGACTATCTTGCCCCCCTTCCCTTACTAAATTACAAAAAGAATATCAATACCAAAATGGGATTCAAACAAAGCCAACGGAAATTCAATTTCAACATCACTCACAAACCACTTATATCAGGAAACTTTACATATCACTCAAAGAATTGAGAAAATCACGTTGAAGAAATCACGCAAATCACTCACATGATCAGAAACTTTACAAAAAACTTAAAATTAACTTACAAACTAAAACTAATATAGTAGAACGTCAATACATACAAAACATTCACAAAATTCACTTACAAATCATTGTTCTCAAAAACCATTCACAATTACATACCCACAAAAATTACATACTCACACATTCGTCCCGACGATTTTCGAACTTTCAAACAGGTACATAATTCTTTTAATCTTCAAAGTTATTTCACATTAGTCAATTGTTATGTAGTTGAAAAAATGGATAATAGCAATTACTTGAGAAGAGCTTTTATATAATTTGATTCATTTTTATATAAAATAAGAAAACAAGATGTGTATGAAATTTGATTCATTTTCATATAAACTAACAAGTTTAGTTCTTTTTTTTATTAAAATTCCACTATAAAATTTTTGCCCAAAATTTTTGCAAAATATCCATGTTCAGTTAAAGGGGGTATGTATTCTCAATTAAGAGAGGTGAATAATAACTTGTCTCTAAAAACTGCTTCCTCTCAAAAACGAGGATTAAGAATATTTTTGCAAAAAGTATAAAGTATAAATAAAAGGAAATGAAAGAAAAAGGAAAAAGTAAAAATAAAAGAAGTAAAAACTGGGAGAAAATAAAAAGGAAAAACAAAACAAAACAAAAAACAAAAAGAGAAAACCGAAGAGTACCACAAATGCCAAAAGGAGTAAAAAGAAAAGGAAGGAAAAAAAGGAAAAAAAATAAATAGAAATAGAGAAAGGAAATCAGAAAATGAAGCATCAGACCTCCTTTTTGCAAACAAATTTTCCAAAAACCATTTTCAAAAAATAAAATTACATTAATTTGCGAAATCAGATTGTGTATGAAAAATTTAAAATTTCATTTCAAATATAATTGAAACAGTTAAAATTTAAAAAAGGAGAAAAATAAAAAATGACCATTTCATGCGAAAGTAGATTGTGTATGAAAAACTTAAAATTTCATTTCAAATATAATTCAAACTCAAAGTGTTAAAATTTAGAAAAGGAGAAAAATTAAAATGACCATTTCATGCAAAATCAGATTGTTTATGAAAAATTTAAAATTTCATTTCAATTATAATTGAAACTCAAAGTGTTAACATTTAGAAAAGGAGAAAAATTAAAATGATGAAATTTTAAATATCAATTTGTGAAATCAGAATTTAGAAGTTAGACAAGAAAAAAAAAAAATTGAAACTACATTATACTTTTCGGTTACAAAATTACCTTTCTTTGTTACAAAATCAACCCAATTAGATCTACTGCTTCATGAGACTTGAATTGAAATGCTTTATTTTTTGATGTTGTTCTTTGACGTTGACTTCAAAATCTACTGTTGCATGTATTTCTTTGATGTTTTTCGAAAATTTCCTGATTTTGTTATTGTATAATGCATACTTTAATGAATTGGGTGAACTATGTTCCTTCAAAATATAGGTTGTAGATTTGTAGTGAGAGGAGAGAGAGAATGAATAGTTAGAAATGTACTGAATTTTTTTAGGCCGAGAGTATAGAGAGAATGAATAGTTGGAGCATTGTTTTTTTTTTTATCTGATGGCTGGTCTTCGGTTCACTCTGACTCTTCACCAATTTAAGTAGATTTTGGATTGTATGTGGAGGGTTTTTATTAAATAGTTGATTTTAGATTGCTTGTGAAGGGTTTTCATTATTTAAGAAAGAAAATAAAATTGGGAGTGTAATAATTTATAATAGGCCTACTTAGTAAAAATTGGGATTGCATGTGGAGGGTTTACTACTTAGAGTCTGTTCTCCCC
The DNA here is from genome assembly GCF_026745355.1 of Beta vulgaris subsp. vulgaris. Classification (NCBI taxonomy): domain Eukaryota; kingdom Viridiplantae; phylum Streptophyta; class Magnoliopsida; order Caryophyllales; family Amaranthaceae; genus Beta; species Beta vulgaris. Next base: position 40,198,628 of record NC_079205.1, read on the forward strand.
ACCTTATTTTCAGTTCAGTTCAGCTCCAATAAGTTAAGTTCAGTTCAGTTCAGTTCAACTCCAATCAGTTCAATTCAGTTCAGATCAGTTCAGTTCAGTTCAGTTCAGCTCCATTCTTTTATAACCATTTTGTTAAATACTATTATTATGTTGGTATAATTTATTTTACTAATTACTCTTATTATTATTATTATTATTATTATTATTATTATTATTATTATTATTATTATTATTATTATTATTATTATTATTATTATTATTATTTATATTATTATTATTATTATTATTGTATTATTATTATTATTATTTAAATATATATCATTACTATTAAGTATTATTATTATTGTTGTTTCTATATATTATTTTGTTTATTATAGCTTTACTCATTATTATTACTATTATTATTAGGAAGAACATGGGTTAGGTCAAATCACAAATAAACCCACTTTTTTTAGCCCATAAACAAATCAAATCGCGTCAAGACAGTTTATGATGTAATTTTCACGGTCCAACCCAATCATTATTTTTATTACTAAATATTTTTATAATATTAAATCTAATTATTAAAATAGTAATATTAATTTACTTCTTAAATATTATTGTTATTATATATCATCATCAAGTATTAATATATTAATACAAATAATATAAAATAATTATTATTAATTATCATTATTATCATTAATTATTATTATTATTAATTTATGATTATTAATAATATTTATTTATAACTATCATTTAAAAATATCCAAAATACTATTATTATTATTCATTATTATTACTTATCATTATAATTATTATTTAATATTCATATTATTATTGTATAAAATATTATTTATATATTTATTACATTCAGTTTAATTCAATTTATTTTAATTCATTTCAGTTCAATTCAGTTCAGTTCAGTTCAGTTCAGCTCCAATAAGTTCAGTTCAGTTCAGTTCAGCTCTAATAAGTTCAGTTCAGTTGTTTTATGCCGAAGAGAACAGACCCTTAGTAATAATTAGGCCTAAAAATGTCATCGCACGCATCGCGTGCATAAAAAGCTAGTATCTACTAAACACAAGAAAAACAAAAGCAAAAATAAACTAAAGCCCTAAAAATCTAATTAAGAGGCTTAAGAGCTAATTTGAAGCTGATCAAGTGTCCATTCGTTCTTCTGTTGTGACTTTACAAGTGACGTCCTTAAGAAAATAAAAAGAACAAAATGTAATAAATATAGTACGTATTTTACGAGAAGCATAACCAACATATGTAAAAATAGCGGCTTTTGTAAAGAATTGAAATTAATCGGGAAGTGTAATTGAACCAATGTTTTTTAGTCAAGAATTGATATTAACCGAATCATAACTGAAAATAACTGAAACAACTGATCGGGTATCACTGAAAATGAACTAAACGGAAAGTGAAAATAAGTGTCAATACACTGAACAACAGTGGATTGAACCATTAAACTATTGAGCTGGTCGAGTATAATCTGAATTAAACTGAAACTGAAATATAATTGTGGTTACATAGTTAACTGCTAAAGATTGAATCATTAAACTCTTGAACTAATTTGGATTAATCAAAAATTAATTGAAACTGAACTGAAATTTAACCTGTTTCGGGTAAAACTTGTATTAGGTGGGAATGATCGAGATTAGGTTTGATGAAGGCCTGTCTGCTCGGAGACCTGCACAAAGCGAAGGTTAGACTACCCCGTGGGTGGATCCGGGATCGCCCCTCCGACGATCAAGTCAGTAAGTGTATTAATTAATGGTTGCCAAGTGTGATGTCTAGGATCGCGTACCTCAATAAATGGGGATTTGCCCTGCATTTATAGGCGTTGAAAAGTGTGAGGAAATTCCCTGCCATGTGGGCACGGAATATAAGGCTGGTGGGCCCTACTGGGAGGCTTCCATGCTGGAGGGGAGGATTTAGGCCTGATCATCGGGGGCCCAGGTTTGGGCCCAAACATTAGCCCCACGCGAAATACATGGTGGGGCCTCGGTCGCCATCGCGTGTTTCGCGGAACCCAATGAACCCTAGGCAACTTGAGAGGTCTCAGGGACCTCATTCGAGACCGCGTAGGGGCCATTGAGCCCCAGGTAACTCGAGGGACCTCCGAGACTTTGCTCGAGATTGTTTGGGGGCCTACGAGCCCCAGGCAACTCGAGGAAGTTCAGGGTTTCCGCCCGAGGTTGCTTCAGGGGCCAATGAGCCCCAGGCAACTCGAGGGACCTCAAAGACTTCGCTCGAGGTTACATGGGGGTGGATAAGCCCCAGACAACTCGAGGAGGTTCATGGTTCTCGCCCGAGGTTGCTTCAGGGGACAATGAGCTCCAGGCAACTCAAGAGACCTCAAACTCTTTGTTCGAGGTTACTTGGGGGCTAGTAAGCCCCAGGCAACTCGAGGAGGCTCAAGGTTCTTGCCCGAGGTTGCTTCAGGGGCCAATGAGCCCTAGGCAACTCGGGGGACCTCGGAGACCTCACTCGAGGTTGCTTTTGGGCCGATTAGCCCTAAGCAACTCAAGGGGGTTCAGAGACTTCGTTCGAAGCTATCGACCGGGTTTGTATAACTTGAAGGAGTTCTGAGTCTTCGCTCGTGATTGTGGGGCTGATAAGCCTCGGACAACCCTGACGAAGCAGCCTTGCCCGAGATTACCCAGGCGTCCCTGGTTCACTCGAGGGGTATGACGCCGTGGCGCTTGACGGGCGTCAATCTCGATGATGAAGCCATTCGAGATATCCCTCACTCGATCAGGGTGAGGTGCCTAAGGATAGGGCTTTGGCCTCCATCTGGGCGCGACTGGCCCAGGGAGTTAGAGCTCCGGCGGAGGGGTTTTTTTCGAAAGAGTCCGAACGTGTTTACGTTGGGTCGAGTTAGGTTCATAGCCAAGCTTCGGAGGAGCTGGGTGGTATTGGTCCAGGATGCTTAGCACTCTCTTGGGCTTTTGGGGAGGCCCATTGACGTGGCGTCTTGAGGTGGTCGGAGTCTGTCGGAAGGTAAACCGTCCTTTTCAGGCGGTCTATATAAGTGAAGATAGTACTTTGATTTTTGTCTCATTTGCGTTGCTCTGATCCTTTTGAGAATCTTACTTCCTTCTCCTCTTTACGATCTCGAGAGCCCTGAAGATTGATAGCCTTTCCTCGTGGTGCGGACGAATTTCGAGGGTGGGCTCTTAAACAAGGTACGATCTCTTTCTTTTTCCTTTTTATTGCCCTTATGGACCGCTCTGCGTGGAGTCCCCTCGATGGACCTGGGGAGAGCTTCTTCTAGCTCGGGGACCCCTCCTCCCTCTAGAACCTTTGTTCGACGGGTATTCATCGGGGGGGTCCCTATGGTGTCCGTGGCTTTTGAGTGCATGGACCCTGCTCAGGTCATCGACGCCCTACCATACTCGAGCGACGGGTTATCCGTGCTCTCTGGTGGGGAGGGGGAGCTAGATAATCCTCCCCGCCTTGTTACAATTGCTCGATCCCGAGCCATTAGGAGTTACTTAGATGATCTCCTCGATAACCAGGTTGTTCGAGTGATGGAAGAGAGTAACGAGAGTAACTCCCTTACCGCGAGCACCAGCGGTACGAGCGAGGAGGACAACCTGCCCAAGGGAATAGCCCACTTCCACAATCGAGGGCCGTTTATGGACTTTTTGTCGGAGAACCTCCGATTTCTCGAAAGCTCGTACTTCATCAGACATCCCTATGCTCTTTACATCCCGGAGCCCGTAGAGATGATATGCACTCCTCCAACGGGATGCATAGCAGTATACAAAGCCTACCTCGAGGTGGGGCTGAGATTCCCCATAGATCCCTTTATAACCGAGGTACTGGATTCTTAGGGCCTGGCCCTATGTCAACTGATGCCGAACAGTGTGGGCTCGATGGTTTGCTTCCTGGCTATCTGCAAGATGATGGGTACCCAGCCTTCCCTGATACTATGGAGGAATATGATGAAATTGGTTGTCATGTCCTCACGTTCGAACGGATAGGGCTGGTGGAGCTTCCAGGTCCGTTTTCCCTACAAAGTTGTGGGCACTATGCCATAAATCAACAGCACTTTCGTACTGAGTTTTTGTACGTATATCGAGCTGAGCCGTGGGATTTCCCAGTGGTTCCTTTGGTTGAGGGCCCCAATCTATGGATGAACAGATCGGTGCCTCCCATGTCGAAGGAGGAGGCTCGGGTTGCCATTTACTGCCAGTGTCGTACCATCCTCGAGAGGGGGACAAGAAACAGGTGCCTCAGTACTGGAACCTGCGTGGAGACCTAAGCAATGAGCACTTCTTGTCGACAATGGGGTTAAGCCCGGCCTATCCTCCGGGTAGGGACTTTGTATGCTTAAGGCCCTCGACCTGCCTTTATTTTTAATGTACTGATGTTGCCTTTGTCTTTGGCAGTCATAGCTCGCCAAGAACTTGACGAGGAGATGCAGAAATGCCTAACCGCCAACCAACGGGTTCAGGAGCAGCTTAAGATGAAGCTGTCGAAAGGCGAGGTCAAAGTCCCCTGGGCCCCAAAGGTAACTTTTGCTCGAATTACATCTTGCTTAGTATATTTGCTTTGTCTCACTCTTCCCCTTTTTTCAGGATCCTTCGAAGAGGTTGAAGGTCCGCCCTCCAACGAGGTCCGCTATTATTGCGCCTCAAGAGGAGGCCGAGAGAAGAGTCGTCGATGCTGAGGCGCCCTCGAGCTGCAAGGGAGGCCTCGAGGTCTAAGGGAAAATCGACCGAACATCGGAGACCGGGACTCTTGGCCCAGGGGGAAGTGCTTCCCCTTGCTAAGAAGAGAAAGATGGTGGAGACCGAAGAGGACCTCCGGGACTTTACTCAGAAGTCGACCCTTGAGAAGGCCAGCCTCTTCGACTCGTTGGCCAAGAGGCTCGTTTCGAGGCCCGACTTGACGCTGATTCGAGGTCTATCGGAGGAGGAGGAAGTCGAGCAGCTTCACTCGTCCTGGGTTGATGTAAGTTGGAGTTTCTCCTGGGCCTAGTCTTTATTCTTGCTTATACTTTTCTAACTTAGTTTGTTTCTTTCAGCACTCGATATGTATGACGGTAATGAGTCATCGATACACTGCCGGCCTCCGCAAGCTTCGAGAGGGTCTGAAGGAGAAGACGAGGCTGTGTGAGGAGCAAGCCAAGGAGATCGAGGCCCTAAGCAAGAAGCTCGAGGATGAGAAGGTAGCCTGGGCTGATGAGAAAACACCCTGAGAACAAGGTCAAAGACCTAACGAGCCAAAGGAACAGTGTCCAGCGTAAACGAGACGAGATAATCGAGGAATGGAAAACCTCGAAGTCTGGTCTCGAATTTGCGGCGGACATGGGTCTAGAAGCATCGAGGGCCGCTCGGAGGCGGTGATAGGCTCAGGCTGCCTTTAGGAAGGTGTATCCTCGAGCTAGCTGGTCTCCGGTCGAGGCGAGTACAAATCTCCGTTGATGCGGCCTTTCACGAGGCCATGAGGCCAGCCCTGTGCTCGAAGTGGGCGATGCTACTGATGCTGCCGAGGTTCTGGGTGAGGAGCCCCAACAAGTCGGGGACCCTCAAGCTTCTGCAGAGCTCGAGGTTCAGGAGGAGGTGGTTCCAGAGAGTTCGAATGATCAGGCGGACTCGAACGAGGGCTCCTCTGACAGTGAGGAGGTCGAAGCGGTCTCTGAGACTTCCGAGAGCGATTCCTCGAGCAGCTCTGACTAGATTTATGCTTATCTTTTGCTATTAGTTACGCCCTGCGAGGCACCTTAAGTTTATCTCTTTTGGTAGAAATGAATATTCATTTTTAGCTAAACCCTCCATGGTTTTTAGGATGTATTGCCTTTTATGAAATGAATGCTCATTTTTTTGCTCATCTTTTGCTCCTTTTCTTGTGTTATTCGAAGTGGGATGTACTCGATGCTTGAGGTCTCGTGGCTGAATGCCGGAGGTCGCAGCTAGTGCGCGCATGGGGAACATGCGCATCCTTTTTGGGCTCTGCCACGTGGGAGCCCATTAAAAGGAGATAATTAATGCTATTTTTGGGGACTTGCAGCCAATACCGCCTATAAGTACGGACAATTAGTCCCAATGGGTTTCACAATCCTTCTCACTTCTCTCTCCTCTAAGATTTATTCTCCTTCCTTTCTACCTTCGTCTTAAGATGTCTTCACCTATGATAACAGCCGAGGCACTTCGGGCAGCCAAACGTCGAAGGCTGGCGAAGGCTGGCCTTGGTTCCTCCTCCATCTCGGGGGCCGCCACGGGATCTCCCGTGGTGAAAAAGGGGGACCCATCCTCGAGGGAGGGAAGCAGCTACCTCTCTTTCGGCTCCTAAGACGGAGCCGATAGAAAGCAAAGTCGAGGAACCTGCCTCGACCAAGCCTAGGATCTTCCTGCCCCTTCTGCTCGGTCCCTCGAGTGCGGCCGTAGTCGTGGCGTCCTCGAAGAGGAAGCCCTTTCTCGAGGAAGCTATGAGATTACCTTTCTCTCCCTCTCGAGGGCTGAGATGGCTGCCCGCTTGGACAAGGCCTCGGAGCATCTGGTGACGGAGCTGGACGAGAGGGCGTGCCTGTCGCCCGGCGGACAAGAAGTCGAAGCCGTCAAGGCCACCTTAACCGAGATTTGATGAGTTCTTTTACCAAACCCTCTTCCCTCTTCTAATTTTTACATTCTTTTGTTTTATTCTTACTCCTTTTCTCGATCTTTGTCAGCTGTCGATTAGGGTGTTGTCCTTAGGACGGAGGTCTACCCCTGGGTTGGCCCCTGGGACGGCTTCGGGGGAGATGTCCTAGGACGAGAGGCATACTCTCGTCAATCGCGCTGCGTTGTCTGAGTGCAGCTCTCCGAGGCTCGAGAGTCGATGGCCAATTCTTTGAAGGCCTTCGAGGAGAAGAAGGCTGAGCTGGAGCAGGCCGCGACTCCCTTAAGCAAAGGGACTCGCAGCAAGAGGTAGAGGGCGCGGCCAAGGATTGCAAGAGGGCGAGGAGAAGATGAGAGAACTCGAAGAGCGCCGAAGAGGCCATTGCCAAGGCTCGAGAGTGCCGGGAGGCCATTGTCCCTTGACTGGAAGGAGTCTGAGGAGGGAAGGACCTTCCTCGAGGATGCCTCCCTGCAGGCTTCCGAGATTGGCCAGACCGAGGCGCTTCGCAAGGTCCGGTTGGTTCTCGAGAAGCTTGCCCCAGCCTTCCTTGGAGTGAGGTGAGGAGGGTGTCAAGGCGCTCTCCCAGGAAAAGGGCGGTCGAGGAACAAGCTCCCCATCCGGCTAATCTCGAGGGATGAGCCGTGGCCTGCTCCGAGCCTTCCTCCTTTTTCTCTTCCTTCTCCCTGGCTTTTCTTTTCTTTATGTCTCCTACTAGGGTTAACATTGTACCCTTAGGCTTTCTTGTTTGATCTAGGTTTTTCTTTGGCTTGATTGTAATGCCTTCGATGGCTTGTACTATGATTAATGGAATAATACTTCTGCTTTTCTTATTGGTTTGTCCTTCGAGTTTTTACTTGCTTTTTCTAAATTCGTGATGCTTGCACTTTGAGCGACTTTTGTAGACCTTACTCGAGGTTGCTCAGGGGTAATGAGCCCAGGCAACTTGAGAATATAGAGACTTCGATCGAGGTTGTTCAAGGGCCAATGAGCCCAAGGCAACTCGAGAATAAGAGACTTCGATCGAGGTTGCTTCAAGGGCCAATGAGCCCAAGGCAACTCGAGAATACTAGAGACTTCGATCGAGGTTGCTTCAAGGGCCAATGAGCCCAAGGCAACTCGAGAATACTTAGGGACTTCGATCGAGGTTGCTTCAAGGGCCAATGAGCCCAAGGCAACTCGAGAATATTAGAGACTTCGATCGAGGTTGCTTCAAGGGCCAATGAGCCCAAGGCAACTCGAGAATATTAGAGACTTCGATCGAGGTTGCTTCAAGGGCCAATGAGCCCAAGGCAACTCGAGAATATTAGAGGCTTCGATCGAGGTTGCTTCAAGGGCCAATGAGCCCAAGGAACTCGAGAATACTAGCTTGTATTTGGTCAGTTTTGCTTCAAAAGGTAACTTTGTTATTGATGAACCTAAAAATAGGCGATTTTACATCGGCACTTTCAGTACCTTACAAAATAACTGGACACATGTTTCAGTGTCTTACAAGATATCAGCATGGGTATGCCCCCACACTCGAGGGACAAACCAATTTAAACATAGAATTTTCGGAGATTGTCTGCGTTCCATGGTCGAGGTAGCGGACGTCCTCTTGGTCTTCGAGTCGGTAGGTGCCAGGGCGACTATCGAGGTCACACGGTATGGTCCTTCCCAGTTGGGTTGAACTTTCCCAGACTAGGTTGTCGCCCGTGGACTCAAATTTCGGAGCACCCAGTCATTGACTTGAAAAGGTCGCTTCTTGACGGGCGGTTGAATAATCGGGTGAGCTTAAGTTTGTAGGAGATAGCCGGAGGAGGGCGTCCCTCGTGTTTCAGGGAGAAGGTCGAGGGAAAGCCTCTTTCCGCTCATCATTGCTTTCCTGGTCTAGAATGTGATACGAGGCGAGGGGATGCCCAATTCGACAGGTAGAACACCTCGCTGCCGTAGACCAGGTTGAAGGGTGAGTGGCCGGTTGCTTCTCGAACGGTGGTCCTGCTAGACCAGAGAATCCCTGGGAGGTCATCTATCCATGAACCTTTTGCTCCTTCGAGCATCGTTTTGAGCCCCTTCAGGACCACTTTGTTGGCCGCCTCGGCTTGCCCATTAGTCTGTGGTCGACTAACGGCGGAGAATCTGGTCTCAATCCCGAACCTTGAACAATAGTCGCGTGTAGGACCGCTATTGAATTGGCGGCCGTTGTCCGATATGAGTACTCGGGGACTCCGAAACCGCGTGATTAAGTGCTGCCAGATGAATTGTTGAACTTGTTTGTTAGTGATCGAAGCCAGAGGCGCTGCCTCGACCCATTTTGTGAAGTAATCCACAGCGACTAGTAAGAACCTTCGCTGGCCGGACGCGGGTGGAAATGGCCCTAGGAGATCCATGCCCCACATATCGAAGGGCAGTGGGGCCTGGATAGTGGTAAGGGTGCTTGCAGCTTGATGGGGTAGTTAGCGTGCATCTGGACTCTTTGCATTTCTGACCATGGCGAGGCGTCTTCCCTCATGGTGGCCAGTAGTACCCTGCTCGCATGCTTTCGGTGATGGTCCGGCCCTTGATGGCTCCCACACGATCCTCTATGTGTCTCTCGAAGGACATAGTCCCTCTCCGGGGGTGAGACAACGAGAAGTGGGTGAGTGAACGATTTTTGTAACTGCCTTCGTGATATACGAACCATCTTGCTCGTCGTCGTATGCGCTCGGCCTCGAGCTCACTGTCAGGAAGATTACCATCTCGAATAAAAGCTATGATGTTGTCCATCCAAGGGGGCTTCTATCGAGGTATTCACTGCCTTGTTGATACTGGGAGCCCTCAGAACTTCCCACTAGCATGGGAGATTTCCTTCTGAGCTAGCTTACAAGGCGTCTGCTTGCTGGTTCTCCGATCGTGGGATGTGAGTTATTGAGAAGTGAGATAAGTTGGCGATCTCTTCTTTTACTTTCCGTAAATACATACGCATGCTGTCCTCCTTAGCCTCGAACTCCACTGTTACCTGTCCTACGATTAATTGAGAGTCGGAGTGGGTTTTGAGTTCTGAGCGCCGCCCTTGCATAATGTATGCCCAAGAGTAGTGCTTCGTATCGGCCTCATTGTTCGAAGCAGTGAAGTCGAACTTGACGGCATACTCAGTCCTGTTGGACTGTGGGTCAAGGATCAAGAGGCCAGCTCTACATCCCACTTTTGATGAAGACCCATCGACAAAGAGACTCCAAAATCCTTCTTCGACAGCTTCTGGTCGAGGAGTACATTCTGCGATAAAGTCGGCGAGGGCCTGGGCTTTGATGGCACGCCGGGGCTCGAATTCGATACCATAGTCAGATAACTGGGTAACCCAATCCGTAATTCTGCTCGACTGATTCTTCCCTTCCATTACCGTCTGCATGGGCTGACTTGTAAGTACTCTGATAGGGTGAGCTTGGAAGTAGGGCTTGAGCTTTCGAGTGGCTAAGACTAGAGCGAAGATCAGTTTTTCGATTGGGGGATGCTTCGATTCAGCGCCTCGAAAGGCGTGACTCACGAAGTACACCGGATGCTGAGCTTTCTCTCGTTCGGCTACGAGACCGCACTCACAGCATGGTCCGATACTGCGAGATAGACGAAAAGTGTTCTCCTGGTAAAGGTGAAACCAATTTGGGAAGGCTTGCGAGATGATCTTGAGTTGTTGGAATGCTTCTTCGCTGAACCACCCCATTCGAATGTTGCTTGTTTTAAGGCTTGAAAAAAGTGGAGGCTTTTATCGGCTGACCGAGATAGAAAACGCCCTAAGGCCGCCATGCAACCGGTTAGGCGCTGGACTTCCTTGACAGTTCGAGGGCTTTTCATTTCAATGATGGCCTGAATTTTATCGGGATTAGCCTCGATCCCCCGTTCGTCGACGAGGAAACCCAAGCATTTCCCCCTTTACGCCGAAGACACATTTCTTCGGATTTAATTTCATGTTGTGGGCGCGGAGGTTGCGAGTTTTCTTAGGTAAACGTGATCCTCTTCTTTCCTACTTTTCACAATCATATCGTCGATATAAACTTCGACGTTACGACCGATCTGCTTCTCGAACATCTTATTTACAAAGCGCTGATAGGTGGCTCCTGCATTCTTGAGGCCGAAAGGCATGACTCTATAGCAATAGACCCCGACTGTGGTGAAGGCCGTATGGACTTGGTCTCTCAGCCATGGGAATCTGTGATATCCCGCATTGGCATCCATGAAGCTGAATAATGCATGACCGGCTGTCGAATCGACAAGCCTGTCGATCTTAGGAAGGGGAAGTCGTTTTGGACAGGCCTTGTTCAGGTCGTGAAATCGACACACATCCTCCATGCTCCAGTTTGCTTCGGACTAAGACCACGTTGGCCAGCCACTCAGTATATGGCATTCTCGAATGAATCCTGCGGCCAGCAATTTCTGCACCTCCTCGGAGGCTGCTGCACTCCTCTCGGCTCCCTGGTGCCTGAGCTTCTGCTTGACTGGCCGATGCCCTCCGATATTGAGTCGATGACCATGAGTTGGGTCATGCCAGGCATCTCATCGACGAATAAGCAAAGACGTCCTGAAATTCCTTTATGACCTCAGGATTTGGACCTTGTCTCCTCGGGGACCTGCTTTCCCTATTCGAACCGTGCGACCCGCTTCTCATCAATGCATACTCTTCATCTCGATCGCGGGGCGAGGTCGCTCATACCGCTTTGGATTATCAGCCACATAGAGTCCCATGACAGGTAGGGGCTCTTCTGGCTCGGGGCTCTTCCTCTTTCGAGTGGGTCCCTCCGTCTTGCATTTCAGGCTATTGACGTAGCACTTGCGAGCAGATTTCTGATCGCCGAATAGTTGAGCGACTTTTCCGTCGTCCCCTTCGAACTGCAAAAGCAATTGATACGTTGAATGGCAGCTTTACTTTGTTGAGAGTGGGTCGTCCAATGATCACATTATAGGGAAGGCAGGTGTCGACTACGAGGTAATCGACAATGACATTTCGGCCTGCCTTCTTTTCCCCCATCCGTGTCGGTAGCTTGACCGAGCCTATGGATGAACTGATTGCCTCCAAAACCTACCAGCGGCTGTCGATGGGATAAGATCTTTTTCTTCATATCTCAGCTTCCTCAAACAATCCATAGTGATGATATCCGCCGAACTCCCACTGTCAATCAAAACGCGGCCCACCCGAAGGTTGGCAATCTTCATCTCGACAACCAGAGGGTCGTCATGCGGGGTTTGTATAGGCCGGTGACTGTCCTTGAAGGTCATGGTCGGGCATGTGGCAGTAGAGTTTACATCACTTCCATGTTTCAAGGTGTAGAGGTGTTTCTTGCGGGAGCGGCTGGTTAAGCCTCCCGAAGCAAATCCCCCTGCGATGACATTGACGTATCCTGCGGTTTCGTCGCTTCGAGTCTGTTTTTCCGGACGGGGCTCGACTTTGTTTTCCTTGGGATCTTTTAGATATCGATTCAGCTTTCCTTCGTCAGCCAACTTGTCCAAGGCTCTTTTGAGCTCTCGACACTCTCTCGTGGTGTGGCCACAGTCATGATGGAATTCACACCAGAGTTTCTTGTCTCGCTTATTGACAGATGTTCGAATTGGATGAGGCTTTGGCAAGGGGATTTTCCTTTGATGTCTAGGTAGATTTCTCTTTGTTCAGGTTGTATCGAGGGTCGTTCCAATGATTTCCAACCGAGGCTTCTTGTCTTTTCTTTTCGAGAGGCATCCCTGGGATTGTCTGCTCGGAGTGTATTCTGTTTCTTTTCCCGGAGCTTGGCTCCTCATGAGTTTTGCAGATATCGGAGGCTTGTATAAATTTTGGGCCAGGTTCATGGCTTCTGAGAATGAAGAGGCTTCACTCTCGGCCAACTTCAGTTTGAACCTACTCGAAGGGTATAGTCCTGACATGAGAGCGGTGAATGCCACGCTATCCTGTAGGTCAGACACCTTGAGAGACTCTGCGTTGAACCTCTTGATGTAATCTGCCAAGTCTTCCTCCCTCCGTTGTCTGATCGACATGAGATGAATACTGGTTTTCCGATGCCTCCTTCCTGCGATGAAGTTCTGCTTGAACACTGTTTCGAGGGCGGTGAAGCTCGATATACTCCCGTAAGGCAACTCGGTGAACCAGGTTAAAGTCAGGCCTTTCAGGGTGGTGGGAAAGAACTTGCACCATGCGGCCTCACTGTTAGTCTGGACGCTCATTTGTGATTTGAAGGCGGCTAGGTGGTCGATGGGATCAGTTGTCCCCTCATAATGGTCGATGGGGAACCTTAACCTTTCGAGGGGTAAATGCTCTCATAATATTCTCGTTGAATGGCTGGTGAATCCAAGATTCCCCATTCGAAGACTGATTCATGACTGGACTCGGAGCTCGACGACCGCTGCCTATGGCCCCATCGGCGCCGAGGCTCTTTCTCTTGCCGAGGCTCTTCTTGTGCCTGAGGCTCCTTTCCCTATTTCTCCTGCTCTCGAGGCTCTTTCTCTCGAGGCTCCCTCTCTCAAGGTTCCCTCTCTCGAGGTTCCCTCTCCCGAGGTTCCCTCTGTTCCCGGTTAGGGCTGGGGTTGACGTCCTTTGCCTTTGACTGAGCCCTTTTTTCATTTAAGACTTCCCTGGCGTCGCGATTATCGTTCCTCCTGTAACGTTCGTTGATGACATGTCGGGCATCCCCTTTTCCGGGGGCGGCCTGGGCTGCCCGTCGAGACACCCGTGATGAACCCGGGGGGTCGAGGGCAATGACCTGCGGCTGATCTTGGTTATCCGCTTGATGTGACCTACAGTTGGCCGAGGCCGTGGAGGTGGAGGGCCCTGTTCGAAGTCCCTTCCCTCCCACTTGGAAATTTAGCATTAGAGCTCGGAGGCCACGTTCGAAGTTGTCGCTGAGACGATCAGCTAGTTGCTGAAGGTCCTGCTGGGTGACCGGGTGAGGACTGGTGTGGTCGAGGAGTTGAGGACCCCCTGAAGTTGGAGCAGTCCTCTCTCGAGGTATCCTGAGGTTCACAGCACTCGCAGCTTCTCGAGGATTGATTTCCTCGAGGACATGCTGATTATGGGCCGAAAGCATGGGAGCGAGACGAGGGTCTCCGGCAGGTTCAAGGGAGCGGGAGCCCTTTGCCTCCTTTGGTTTCTCCGAGTGATGGTCATGACTTTTAGTTCGACTTCCCCACAGACGGCGCCAACCTGTTTCGGGTAAAAACTTGTATTAGGTGGGAATGATCGAGATTAGGGTTGATGAAGGCCTGACTGCTCGGAGACCTGCACAAAGCGAAGGTTAGACTACCCCGGGGGTGGATCCGGGATCGCCCCTCCGACGATCAAGTCGGTAAGTGTATTAATTAATGGTTGCCAAGTGTGCTGTCTAGGATCGCGTACCTCAATAAATGGGGATCTGCCCTGCATTTATAGGCGTTGAAAAGTGTGAGGAAATTCCCTTCCATGTAGGCACGGAATTTAAGGCTGGTGGGCCCCGCTGGGAGGCTTCCATGCTAGAGAGGAGGATTTAGGCCTGATCATCGGGGGCCCAGGTTTGGGCCCAAACATAACCTAAAATCAAATTTAACTGAAATAAACTACACTGATCAAAAATTCAACTGGACTGATATAAACTGTTGGTATTTTTAATAGTTTTCAACTAAACTGGTATGAATCGAATTGTTTAGATAAAACCAGAATTCAATTCTTCGACCGAATTAACGCCTCTATTTTCTAGTATACTATACTATGATATACTAGTTTTTTTTTTTTTTGGCAAAATATACTATCAAATAGTGTTATAAAGCTCGTGCGTTTCTCATGCAAACATTGCCTTTTACAGAGTTTTGATTGTTGTCGTAAGCAATGTTATCAAGATCGAGATCCTACTTTGGATCGTAAGGATTGGTAGGATCGAATCGGCGGGATCGAATCATAAGATTGTAAGATCCTACAATATAGTATAAATTAGTGATAATGTAGTCAAAAGGCTTATGTTAGAACTTTACACACATCAATAATGATAGATGTTTTTCCTTTCCAAATGGTGATAGTAGCTAAATACACTAAGATTAAAGTAACATGCAACCAAAAGCAAATAGGAGAAATATACTATTTGGAATTATTTTGTGAAATTTTATGATAAAAATCGAATCATAGGATCGTAAAATCATGTTATGATCCTACCATGTGAATTTGGGTAGTTGGGTAGGATCAAAAGATCCTATTAAATTAAGATTCTATTTAAGATCGGAATCGAAAAGGTCCTTTCGGATCATGGAATCGTAGGATGGTAATAAAGATCCGGATCGAGATTTTAACAAAAATGGTAGTAAGTGCTAAATGGAATTAAACCAAAACTTGCTACTTGCTAGCATGTAAATTTCACCGTTTAGCTAGAGATTTTCTCTTGTTGGGGATTAATGTATTTACCTTTGCAACTTATTAATTCAAGGCCTTTTAGCCTTAAAGCAAACACACAATGGTTGCCCTAAATAATTTGTGGCCTGAAAACTATAAGAACATGAATGCATGAAGAATTACATCCGTGTTGGCAAAACCCAAACAAGGATTTTTCTTGTTGCTCAATCCTCAAGCTCAGTCCAGATTTAGCACACTGGAAGCATATCAAGTATTCACATAAGACAACCAAATTGACGTTGGAGGCAAACTAGGAAAATCCTTGTACTTCATTGTATGCCCTAAGTAACTTGTTCACGGGGACGATTTCTGATCTACTACAACCAATCAGTGATGCTTATACAGTGAGTCGTTGTTGAGCAGAGCCATGCTCGATCCGACTCGGAAACCAATTTACTCTACTCGAAATCGAATCATGCTTAAACTAAACCCAACTGCTACCTGGTGCTATCTTTACTTGTCTTTCTTTCATTTCCTTTCTCAGTTTATTCGCTTCTTCATATCTTCCAGCACTTGCATAAATTCTAGCTAACAACACATAATTAGCAGCATTATTGGGTTCTATCTCAAACAATGCTCTTGCAGCAACCTCAGCAAGCTCCACCTCACCATAAGTTCTGCAAGACCCTAAGAGCGCACCCCAAGCTTTTGCAGTTGCCTTTCTCGGCATTTTTGCCAGGACGTCATATGCTTCATATAATCTCCCTGCCCTACTTAGTACATCCACCAAACAAGAGTAGTGATCACTAGTTACTTCCACGCCGTAAACCTCTTGCATTCTTGCAACATATCCCTTTGCTTCATCAGCCAATCCTGTATGACTACAAGCTTTAAGTACGCCTAATAAAGTGATCCCATCCGGCTGTACTTTTGCATCTTCCATATCATGAAAGATCTCCAATGCTTTCCTGGCCTCGCCATGCAACGCGTAAGCTGATATCAAGCTACTCCACGCCACTACATCTCGCTCCCTCTCTCTCATACTATAGAAAACGTGATGAGCATATTCAATACATCCACATCGCCCATATGCTTCTACAAGGCAACTCCTAAGCTGAGGATTAGGATCAATATGATTTCGCAGTGAATATCCATGAATTTCCTTAATCAGCTTAAGAGCCCCTATGCCTGCACAAGCAGAAAGCAAAGCCAGGGCAGTGATAAAATTCGCCGTTAGCCCAAAACTCTGCATTCTTTTATAAAATGCAAGAGCCTTGTAAAACCCATCATCAACTCTTGACAAACCATCGATGATCGAATTGAACGCAGAAATGCTCGGAACAACATCCATGGACTCAAACAGCCTCAGTGCCAGGGAAAGATTATTAGAGTGCACATAGAGAGAGATCATAGCATTCCATACTACATCATTTCTTTGGGGAATTTCATCGAACACTTTGCGTGCGGAATTCAAAGAGACACATTTCCCGTAAAAATCAACAAGCGCAGAAGCCACAAATGGGTTTGATAGAAGAGATGATTTGGTTAAGTGGGCATGTATTGAAGTTCCAAGAAGTGGGCGATGAAGGGCTGAACAGGATTTGAGAGTGAGGGGGAAGACATAAGGATCGAGTGGGAGAGCAAGTGTTGAGTGAATGTGATGGAAGAGAGAGAGAGCTTGTTCATGGCGGCCTTGATTAACGTGAGATGTTAGCTGTTTTGTGTAGGAAAGCAAGCGTAAGAAATTGGAGTTGTAAGAGGATTTCATGTTCGTTGCATTCTCGCCATTTTCATTCTCAGGGTGTTACGAGTTGTTATGTCCTAATTTTTGCCTAAGCTGGAATATGCAGGTAGGGTGATTGCCACTGTCACCTGGAACGCAGCTAGGAAACATCAGGTAGCAGCTACAGCAAGTACTTATGAAGCTCGGAAGATAATCCGCTAAAAAGCATTGGATACTAATCAAGACCAAGTCAAAGAACGTTGGTATGCCTAAGAAGTAGGGAGGAAGCAGTTGTTGAGCAGAAGGAGAAGATATCCCTTGATTTTAGGGGGTCATGGCACCTTATTAGGAGTTAGTTGCACAACGTTTAAATGTAAGGCAACGTTCAAAAAATGTATTAGTATAAATAGAAAGGGAATTATCTGGGTAGCATAAGCTTCTTACATCATTTACATTTAAACACTCTCTTCTACTTTTACGATATTCATAAGTGTACTTAGTACAAGCTGCAAGCTGCAAGCTATAAGTTGTAATTCTCTCACATAGTGGATTGGTGGACTCAATTCCACCCGCGGTTTTTACCCATTTTCTTGGGGTTTTCCGCGTCACCATTTCTTGGTGCCTTGTCTCTTTTCTGCATTTCTTCATTTCTGTAGCTAGCATCCATCACTGTTATTAGCTGCATCTTCATTTGCTGTAGATCCTCAGCTAAATTCTGCCTGGTCAGAATTTGGCATAAACAGTTTGGTGCCCACCGTGGGGCTCTACAGCTAAACTCTCACAAAAATCTCAAAAAGAAAATACCTTCATTCCTCTCTAAAAGATGGCTGATGATACCGCCGAAATGATGAAGGCCGCTTTGCTGAAGGCTGGGGAAGACCTTCGCCGCAATCAATCTGAAACTCAGCAGACCATTGATAATCTCAGGAAGGAGCTGGAGTCCGTCAAGAGTAGCAAGACGCCCAAGCCTCGTGGCCGTGGTATGACTCCCCGCATTCTCAATCTCGAGGACTCTGACGCCGGCGAAGGTGAGGACGAAAAGGCCAGGTCTGACGAAGAAGAAGAGGAAGCAGATCCTGCCGCTAAGAAAATGGCGCTCCTGGAATCTCAGAACAGGAAGATACTTCGCATGCTAGCAAAGTTACCTGGAGCACTAACACCCGTGGCTGCAGAATCTCCCGATGGCTATGCTCAGTCCCCCTTCGTGGATGAAATCGCAAGGGCTAGGATTCCTAAGAAGATCAATGTAACCAGCCTCACAAGTTGTACGAGAGCTGCGGATCCTATGATCATGTGGTGCAATACAAGCAAAAAGTGTGGACTCTATCCATTCCTGAGCACCTCCTGGAAGCTACTATGTGCAAATCCTTCGGGGCCACCTTGTCTGGACCAGCCTTGCAGTGGCTAATCAGCCTAAAACCAAGTAGTATCCAAAACTTCGCTGCTTTGATTAACAAATTCTACATGCAATTTCTAGCAGCAGGATCCTGGAGAAGCACACAGGCGACCTGTATCGCATTACTCAGAAGGCAAATGAAGCTGTGAGGCAGTACCTGGACCGGTTCAACAAGGAGATGATCTTAGTCAAGAACCTGGATGTCCCCACCGCTATTGAGGCATTCAGGAGAGGTCTAACATATAAATCTAGATTGTATTATGAATTGACCAGGTACCCCTGTAGCACGTTCGAAGAAGTTAGAGCTAGAGCTATGGCCGAGATCCGCATCGAAGAAGACGAGGTGTCCAGGTATGGGAGCGAGCCCAGCTATGATCGAAAGGCCCAAAATCAGAAGAAAAGTGATTGGCGTCACCAGCCATACCAAAAGTGTGAAACTAATAATGTAGCCAGTAAGGCCACAGGTAAATCTGCTAACAATGACTACCCATCTATCGCTTCCTACTGCTTTGATGTGGATGCAGGAGGCGTAGTAAACGCGCTCGAAAAGCTGGGGACAACAGCTAGATAGCCGTACAAGAGCGACAGACCAGACAGCGAGAAAGACACCACTAAATGGTGCAGCTACCATGGTGACCATGGCCATCGGACAGAAGAATGTAACGCCCTCAAAAAAGAAGTAGCTTGGCTGCTTAAAAAAGGCTATCTCGAGCATCTGATGGGTAAGAAGGGGCAGCGAGAGGACAAAGATGGTCCCAGCCAGCAGCAACCTTGTCCACCACCTGAACCTCTACACGATAACGTAATTAATTCTATCTCTGGTGGTTCAGAAATATGTGGACTAACATACTCTACAGCTACAATATTCGCCCGAGAAGGCTCCAAAGCTGCGCCAAATCCACATAGAAGCGCAGAAGAGAAAAAGCTCGAAAGCATGACCATCAGTTTCGAGGATGGAGATGAAGAAGCTGACAATCATGATGGCCTCGTCGTGTCGCTCACCGTTAGCAATTGCCTCATGAAGCGAATCTTGATAGACAACGGCAGCTCAGCTAATATTATTTTCAAAAGTGCCCTCGAGAGCATGGGGCTGCAGGAAGCTGATATCCTCAGGAAGGCAACTGTCTTGCTCGGGTTCAATGATGAGCCAGCTACAACGCTCGGAGAGATCGTGTTGCCTACCTATACAAAGGGAGTCAATTTGCAAACTAGATTCAATGTGGTAGATTGTCCCTCAGCGTATAATATCATCATGGGAACACCATGGATCCATAAAATGCGAGCTGCGCCTTCAACTTATCATCAGACTATCAAGTTCCCTACCAAATGGGGAGTGCAAGAAATCAGGGGCGATCGTAAGCTGGCCAGGGAGTGTTATAGCATATCTCTGAAAGCAAAGAAAGAGTCTATCTAGCAATTACAGCAAGGTCCAGCGCCAGCCAAGCCAGCAGAGAAAGATGTAAATGAAGTAGCGCTGGACCTAGCAAAGCCGGAGCAGACCGTGCATATTGGGGCATCCATGCTAGCTGAATTGAAGCAGCGGATCATTGAGTTCCTAAAGAAGAATATAAGTTGTTTCGCGTGGAGCCACGAAGATATGGTAGGCATTGAGCCTGACATCATCACCCATAAGCTGAATGTTGACCCCAATTCAAAACCCGTAAAGCAAAAAAGAAGAAAATTCGCTCCAGAAAGAAATTTGATAGTTAATGAGGAAGTAGAGAAGCTGCTGAAAGCTGGGAAGATCCGGGAAGTCAAGTACCCAGATTGGCTAGCTAATGTGGTGGTCGTAAGCAAGAAAAATGGCAAACGGCGAGTGTGCATTGATTTTACTGATCTCAACAAGGCGTGCCCTAAAGATCCTTTTCCACTGCAACATATTGATCCATTAGTAGACGCTACAGTTGGACATGAAAGATTAGCATTCCTGGATGCATATTCCGGCTATAATCAGATACTCATGGATCCTGCAGACCAAGAGAAAACAGCGTTCATGACTGAAAGAGGTATTTATTGCTACAAGGTGATGCCCTTTGGGCTAAAAAATGCAGGTGCTACCTACCAGCGGCTGGTCAACAAAATGTTCGAGAAGCAGCTGGGGGATACGATGGAAGTCTATATAGACGACATGCTGGTCAAAACAAAGAAAGCTGAAGACCATGTGGATCATCTGCAAGAAACCTTCTAAGTTCTGAAAAAGTATGGGATGAAGCTCAACCCTAGTAAGTGTTCCTTTGGGGTCCCAGCAGGTAAGTTTCTGGGGTGTATAGTCACCCAGCGAGGAATAGAAGCCAATCCCAGCCTGGTGCAGGCATTAATCAATATCCAATCACCATGGAATCTGAAAGAGGTCCAGAAGCTGACTGGGAGAGTAGCTGCGTTAAATAGGTTCATATCCAGGTCATCTGATAAGTGCCACCTTTTTTAGAACGTGCTGAAAAAGGATAAAGGATTCAACTGGACAGCCGATCACGAAGGTGCGTTGTAGGACCTGAAGGCTTATTGTAATATCCTAAAAATCTTAAACATATTTAAGTGATTAACTAACATAATAATGTAGTTAGAATATATTTTATATTATTCATTCCACTAATTAAGCAACGTATAATAAAATGATTATAGAATTTTAACATAAAAATTTTACCAACCTAAGTTATGACGATAATTTATAATTTACGATTTCATGAGTTAAACAAGAAGGCTAATGTAGTTGTTAATTCACTTAAAGTACAAAATGTCAACATTTCACCCAAAATTTTACTAAGTCACGTTTATAAGTGATAGTGTGGAAAAATTTCTGATTTTTGGTTTGCAAAATAAAAAGGAAAAAGAGAAAACAAAGCTATGGTCAATCCCCCATTAATGGTGTCTTCTTCCTCACTCCACCATGTCCATTTGGCACCCATGCCTTCACTTTCTTCTTCTTCTTCAGTCAAATCTATCACCAATCCTCACCATTGCTTCTTCAAGTTAACAAATTTAGATTATTTACTTCACCATCTTCCTCCTAACAACTGATTTTTAACTCCAAATTTCCCTATAAATAGTCATGGATTCAATACCAAGAACACACCAACAACAACCTTCATCATCTCTTCTCTCTCTAATCAGAAATTCAGTCAATAATCACCGAAAAAATTGCAACTAAAAGAAACCCAAAAGAAAACCCCAAAATTTGTTCTCTCTCTCTCTCCCCTGTTTCGACCCCCACAACCGACCACCATCGGCCACCGCGCGCACCACCTGCGCCGCGCACAGTCCCGCCCCCACCTCGTCGTCACTCGCCGTTCACCAGCCGCCGCCGGAGCTCCGCCAGACCGCCAGCACTCGCGCACTCTCTCTCCTTCTCGCGCACTCTCTCTCCTCATCGCGCTCTCTCTCGTCGCTCTCCTTCGTCGCTCCAGCAGCCACCACCTCGTCATCGCACTGCCGCCGTCCGCCGGAGACCGTCGCTGCTGCTCGCCGGCATCCATTTCTCAAGCGTGATTTCGTCCTCCCTGCTCCTAGTAGCAGAGGTGATGATATTCTCCTTTTAAATTTCTGATTCCCTTAGTTTATAATGCAAGCCCAAATTACTACCTATTGTTAAGTTAGTTTAGATTGGGCCCAAATGAAATTAGTTAAACCAACTTAGTTTAATTATTGCATGGATTTAGTTGGGTTTCAAAAATCTGATTTATATTAGTTAAACTTAAACTAACTCAATTCAATTGTTGCATGTACATTAATTGGGCTTAAATCTGACCTTTTATAATATTAGCTAAGCTACATAATATCAGATGGGCTAATTGAGTTAAACTAAAGCTGATTTAGTATTTTATTAAGTTATGTTAGTTTAATTATTAAGTTAAGTATAATGTTGGGCTTATAATCTGAATTTACTTAGTTAAATCATTTAAGTTAATCTTGTCGCTTTAATATATTGAGCTTTAGTGGACTGATTTAGTTAGTTTTACTAAACCACCTAACTTATTTACTAAAATCTATTATTGGGTTATAATTCATGATTTCTAAACTAGTTGAGTTGTTTAAAACTAACTAAAAATAATTCATTAAGCTTGCTGTTATAATTGAGTTTAAATTATGAGTACTTCACTAATACTTAAGTTCACTTATAATAATTAATTACTTGACTTGCTAGTTTTAAATGACTAAATAATATTAAAATAATGTTAATGGATCTATTATAACTTTAAACTTAATTTATTAATGGATGACTAATTAGTTATTAACTATAAACTAGAATAATATTATGCTTTCGAAAGGTTATATAATATGTAGTAATATAACTTCAATGTTTCGATAATTTCTAAAAATATAGCTAAATGAGTTCTTTCATTAATTAGCTGTTAAAGAGTCACCTTAATTAAAAAGTTATTAATGATTAATAAATAATGACCGTTAAGGAGACCTTTACGATGTTATAATGACTGTTATGACCTTAATAAGCGCTAAACTAATATTTAGGCTTAAAAGCTAAATAACGAAGCGTTCATTAATAAAATTATTCTTGAATAGATTAAGGAAGATTAAGGATATTACAAGCCTCCCCCGGCTATCAAGGTTATTAAGTAGGAATTCAGGTAACGTCTACTGCTAACACCCGCATTCCCCTTCGAAGTATGTTTTATGATCATGATTAATATTATGTTTTATATATGGATTGCGGGAAATGAAATGTTTTATGATAGTTATGAACTTATGATGATACGATGCTATGAAATGACGATGATGATGTTATGATATGAAATGAAAGAATATATTATTCACGATGATGATGTTATGATATGAAATGAAAGAATATAATTATTCACGATGATGATGATATGCTTAAAAGAAATGAAACATGATAAATTCAAGGGAAAGACGGTTCTTGGCAAGTATTCTGTTATCCCGGGTCGTGCACATACCTTCCGGTCGGTTAACCACCTTCCGTTTAGTGAGGGCTATTGTCCTCGGGTGGCACCGCGCATTCTGGGCAAATAACGCCACTTTCCGTTTAGTGAGGGCTTTTGTCCTCGGGTGGCTGCCTTCGTTTATGATGTTACTATGTTCTGGGGAGACGTTCCTTCCGTTGTACTAGCCAAGTTACCGAAGTAAAAGATATATGATGATGAACATGATAAAGAAGATAATGTAACCTACCATGATATGTTTGTGAAATGTTTTACTTATTCTCTCCTTTCTGTTTTTAACTAAAATGATGTGAAATGAATTTACGATGTTAGAGTAGTATGTTACTGAGCCTCGGCTCACGACGTTTTGTCTTATGTTTTAGGTACCGATGGTGATAACGGGATGGCGTAGCAGTGAGGATTTACTTAATATCTAGATTATATAGACTCTC
Organism: Beta vulgaris subsp. vulgaris; assembly: GCF_026745355.1. Classification (NCBI taxonomy): domain Eukaryota; kingdom Viridiplantae; phylum Streptophyta; class Magnoliopsida; order Caryophyllales; family Amaranthaceae; genus Beta; species Beta vulgaris. The sequence goes on from NC_079205.1 coordinate 40,221,975, forward strand.
ATGGTTTAATTTAAGTTTATGTCAAAACTCTGATTAGTAACTAAGTTTCTATTAATTAAGACTAACGTTGGATCCATATTATGTTTCATGTTATAAAATGTTTAAGTTTATGATGTTATGTTGCCTTGTATTTTCCTTATGGAAAGTACGGCGGTAACGCGCAGACTATCTAGGTTCCGCTGCTAATAATCGATTAATTAACTTAACAACGATGATTAGAGGTTGGGGCGTTACACTTATCTAGCTCAACGTCCCCTACTCTCGAAGCCAGCTGCAGGAGAGACACTCCAGTTATATCTAGCTGTCAGCAGCAAAGCGGTAAGTGCAGTGTTATCTAGAGAAGCAGAAAGTCAACAACTTCCAGTTTATTACGTAAGTAAATCCTTGCTGGACGCTGAAACCAGGTACACATCACTCGAAAAACTAGTACTAGCTTTGTACATGGCATCTCGTAAGTTAAGACATTACTTTGAGTCTCATCCTATTCATGTTATGACTAATTATCCTATCAAAGCGGTATTAAGAAAACCAGAATGCTCAGGGAGAATGGCCAAGTGGGCTATATTCCTAAGTGCACATGACATTAAGTACTCCAGGACAGCTAAAAATCCCAAGCTCTAGCTGACTTTGTGGCAGACTTTAGTCCTGACCTAGCAGCTGCAGCTGAAGAGGAAGTGCGCCACATCAATAAAGTAGGTAAGTCCGGATCCTGGCAGTTGTATGTCGATGGATCCTCGAATTTCAGAGGAGCTGGCCTAGGTGTAGTACTAAAGTCGCCACAAGGGGACATGATAGTACGCGCTATCTGTTGTGATTTTAAAGCCACTAACAATGAGGCTGAGTATGAAGCCTTAATTGCAGGCATGATATTAGCATGTGATTCAAAAGCTAACAGTTTACATGTGTTCAGTGACTCGCTGTTGATAGTAAGCCAGGTAAAAGGAGAATACGCAGCTAAAGATGGCCTCTTACCCGGAGTTAGTCAAAGATAAAGCTATTGTTTGAAGAGTTCAGCATAAAGCAAATCCCAAGGCCAGAAACCAAGGTGACGCCCTAGCTAACTTGGGATCAGCGCTCAGGAAATGCGATTTCAATTCAATACCAATAGCTCATCTAGCTGAACCAGCCATCAGCAAGCAGGTTAACGTGGTGCAACCAGATAGCAACTACGCAGAAAGCACCAGCTGGACCCAGCCAATAATCGAATACCTGGAAAGGGGCATCCTGCCAGAAGATAAGCTGGAAGCCAGGAAGCTGCGAATGAAAGCTACCAGGTATCATGTCATTTCAGGTACCTTATTCAAAAGAGCCTGCGCTAGTTATGACATGTTGCAAAGATGCTTGGAGAAAGATCAGTGGGAGCACGCACTTAAAGAATTCCATGAAGGCGAGTGCGGATCCCATGCAGCAGGAAGAAGTCTGTCAAACAAGATCCTAGCATATGGATATTATTGGCCAACCATGCGCTAGGATGCAAAAAGGTACGTGCAAAAGTGCGAAAACTGCCAAAAGCATGCAGGTATGTCCCACTAGCCAGCTGAGGTATTGCATCCCACCTTGGCACCCTGGCCTTTCATGAGGTGGGGCATGGACATTGTGGGAAAGCTACCAGTAGCCCCAGGGCAAAAAGTATTCATGCTAGCACTTACGGACTACTTCTCCAAGTGGATCGAAGCTGGGGCATTCCAGCAGGTTAGGGACAAAGAAGTGATATCTTTTTTGCACACTAACATTATTTGCAGGTTCGGAGTACCTAGCGAGATTATTTGTAATAACGGGTCGCAATTCATAAGTGATAAAACAAGGCAGTTTTGTCATGAATGGAGCATCAACCTGGTAACCTCAACGCCCAGGTACCCGCAAGCTAATGGGCAAGCTGAGTCCAGTTATAAGGTGATTATCAACGGTATGAAGAGGCGTTTAAAAGCTAAAAAAGGGAAATGGGAAGAGGAGCTGCCTAAAGTGCTCTGGGCAAACAGAACAACACCAAGAGGCGCTACAGGAAGGACTCCCTTCTCTCTCGTGTATGGATGCGAGGCAGTGTTACCTGCAGAAGTAGCCATCCCTACAGCTAGGTATGGCTTGCTGACTCTAGAAGCCAATGACGAAGAACTCAGTTATGACCTGGACTCCATCAAAGAGTTAAGAGATAATGCACTAATAAGGATGGCTGCGCAACAGCAAGTGGTAGCTCGCAGTTTCAACAAGAATGTTAAAGCCAAAGTATTCAAGGTAGAAGACTGGGTTCTCAGGAAGGTATTCCAAAATACTCAGGAGCTGAATGCAGGGAAGCTAGGGATAAGTTGGGAAGGTCCTTACCTGATTGATCAAATAGTTGGAAAAGGTGCTATCACCTAGTCACTAAGGATGGGAAGGCAGTACCTAGAAGCTGGAATGCTTCTCCTCTCAAGCTATATCATTTTTAACCTGGGGCATCAGCCAGGTTACCACCCGGCCACAGACGCCAGAATCCTATGTAAGGTAACCATTGTTTTGCACAAGGCATTGGTCCACCAGGTAAGCAAAGTTCTCCCATCTTTGTGATAACCTAACTATCCTAAGATCGTTAATCATGCCAATGAACCACCAGGTTTTACCCATGTGCAGATAAACGCAAGGGGTCGTAGCACCCAGGTAAGCAACTAGAGCATCAAAGCTTAGCTATATGGTCGTAGCACCTAGTCAAGCAGCTAAAGGTCGGAGCACCAGAACTTAGCTGGATGGTCGTAGCACCAAGGAAACAGGCCCAACCAAAGCAAAGCAACAAGTACACCAAGTAAACATATTGTTCAAAGCCAGTAAGTATAAGCATGCATGCAACAAAAGTGTTTTGAAATTGAAAAACATAGAATCACAAGTTCAAAAGGTAAAACATAAGTCACACGATCAAAAAAGAAATATGTTCGTACGTAAACACGTTGCCGCCATAGGCAACGGTAAAAAACCAACGAAAAGATGAGATTAAATTGTTCTAAGTTGAATTGCTAAGAAGCTGAGAAATCAAGAGACTACGCTAGCATCATCACCAGTGACCTTATCCTTGTCACCTGGTGCAACATCTTCCTGCTGGCCAATTGTAGTCGGAGACTCAGCTGTGGATTGCTCAGAGTCATTTGCCTTACCACCTGTAGCCAGAGCCTCCAAAGTAGCCATAGAGTCCAGCTTGAGATACCTGTCGATGTAGTAGTTGATGCCTTTGTCGTCCAGGTTTTTAAAACGTATCAGGTATGCCAGCTTGGCAGTCTCTATGATTTTGGCTTCAGCTTGAATGTCTAAGGCCCTCTCCTCAGCATCCTTGGCAGCTGCAGTCAGACGTTCAATCTCCTTTTCAGCTGCAGCTAATTTTTCATCCTTCTCCAATCTCTCCTTCTCAATCAGCTTTAACTCAGCAGCTAGCTTGTTTTCAGCATCCAACCTGGCCTGCTTATCTTTCTCCAGCTTAGTCTGGTGACTCAGGTTGTCCTTTTGCAGACGAGCCACCTTGTCTTGAAGGGAAGCCACAGTTCGTAAGCTGTCCCTGGCATCTAGACAATTCTAGATAAGCTGGCATAAGAGAGATGGAGCGTAAGTATAAAAAGTACACTAATGATCAATACATAAGGTAGTATGCGGAATATTACTAACCTGCAGATAGCTGGACAGCATGGTTCAGAGTTACTTCTGGATCCTGTCCTTTGAGCCTCTTTTTGTGCAGCTGGGAAAAGAAGCTTTTCAGCTGAAGGCCATATGCCACCTTCCAAACCTTCCTCAGCCAGAAAGTCGGTAGGTAAGCTCACAAGGAATTCATCTTCCTTGGGAGATTTGGCCGTAATATCAATAACGGTAGGAGTCGTAGCTGAGCGTAGCTGCTTGCGGGAGATTTCTCATCTTGAGAGTGGCCAGAAGAAGCTGCTGACATTTTTTTGTTTTTCAGTCTGTCCATAGCATCCTCGTCATAAAGGGTGTTGGATTTAGCTTGAGCTGTGTGCAGCGGGTAGCTAGTTTAGTCAAAGAGTCTAAGTAAAATTCTAGAATAAAAGAAAGTCATATAATTGTAGTCCAGGATTACCTAAAGACATGGAGTTTGTGCGAGAAGAGATCTTTGAGTCTAGTGGAATAATCTCAGCTGGGGCCACGTAGGTGCGCTCCTCAATAGGTAAATTGAACAGATCTGCTAATCTTTCGGCTTGTTCAGGTATCTGGGAAATTATGGGACCAAGACCTGCAGGGAAAGCAAGGTAAGAACCTATTAGTTAATTCATTTTTAGGAATAAAAGACAAATTAAATGCATAAGTACCTTTATTAAACCAACCCCCAACTAGAGAGTTCCCAGCTTCGCCTAGTGAGTCTTTCACTACGAAAAAGTATCTGGTTTTCCAGATAGAGTCATAAACAATTGTGCCATCTATCAACGGGGAGTAAGGTGCTTTAGCACTAAGAGTTATGAAACCCTTGGCTGATTTCCTAACGTTGTAAGCTGTCAGGAGTTCGTTTAGAGAAAAGGGGTGGTGCCATGTATTGGTAAGGGTTTCTAAAATCGAGCAAGTTTTCCACAGGGCTGGCATCAGCTGGCCAGGCTAAAGGTGGAGAACCTCCATAAAAGACCTAGTGAGTGGGGAAAAGTTGTAATTGTAGCCCAAAAGAAAAGGATGCTCGTAAGCAGATGTAGTCCTCAGGGCAAGATTCAGGTCTGCATGTCTGAGAAGGAACGATGATCTGAGCGCCTTCAGGGAAATTCCCCAGTCTCTTAAGCTCGTCGATCTCTTGTGCAGTGACAGAGGAGGAAACATCCTCGATTGCTTTACCCATCAGGGAGAAAGAAAGAGAAAAAGGTCGAAAGAACTTTGGAAAACGAAAGAGAGAAGAAAGAGGAATTTACCTGAGAGAGAAAGTTCGCGAGAAGGCAGAGAGTAAAGTGAAGTCTCAGGGAGTGTTAAAGAGTCCTTAAATACTTGGGGCTTAACGAAACTCTATTCCAACGGATAAAAATTTAATGCTATGCAAAAGTTATCTTTTAGCTGTATATAATTGAACAGGTGTTAGGTGGGTTTATCTTTTTAAAGAGATATCATCCCCAAAGCAAAATAAGTTGGTTATCTTTTAGGTAGAAAAACTTATCTTCTAGTGCTTTTATCCTTTGAGGTAAAAGGATAAAATTTACAAACGTGCAGAATTTTATCCTAATCATGAGCTGATGTTTTTTGCTAACAAGAATTTTATCCTATTTGTTAACTTGTGAATTTAACAAAGTTGCGCCTAGGTTGGCATCACAAGCTAGGGGCAATTTTTATGTCCTAATTTTTGCCTAAGCTGGAATATGCAGGTAGGGTGATTGCCACTGTCATCTGGAACGCAACTAGGAAACATCAGGTAGCAGCTACAACAAGTACTTATGAAGCTCGGAAGATAATCCGGTAAAAAGCATTGGATACTAATCAAGACCAAGTCAAAGAACGTTGTTATGCCTAAGAAGTAGGGAGAAAGCAGTTGTTGAGCAGAAGGAGAAGATATCCCTTGATTTTAGGGGTCATGGCACCTTATTAGGAGTTAGTTGCACAACGTTCAAATGTAAGGCAACGTTCAAAAAATGTATTAGTATAAATAGAAAGGGAATAATCTGGGTAGCATAAGCTTTTTACATCATTTACATTCAAACACTCTCTTCTACTTTTACGATATTCATAAGAGTACTTAGTACAAGCTGCAAGCTATAAGTTGTAATTCTCTCACATAGTGGATTGGTGGACACAATTCCACCCGCGGTTTTTACCCTTCTTCTAGGTGTTTTCCGCGTCACCATTTCTTGGTGCCTTGTCTCTTTTCTGCATTTCTTCATTTCTGTAGCTAGCATCCATCATTGTTATTAGCTGCATCTTCATTAGCTGTAGATCCTCAGCTAAGTTCTGCCTGGTTATAATTTGGCATAAACACGAGTTACGACATCAAAGTTTCACTACAACTCCAAAACAATCGAGTAGCTTGCAGCGACCAACGTGGAAAACGCGCATAACGAATACCTTTCTATTTAAAAAGAACATGAACATCGAGTTAACCTTTTTTTTCTTTTTTGAGAGGAAAAGATGGTGTACTATTAATTAATCCATGCACAAAACATCCATAAGGACATAACGATAAATTTTTGTTGGACGATGGAGTTTCTATCGCTGTTTAGCACCAAAAGGGATAAACCTAGTTAGATTGTAGATGACACTATTCCCATCCCTAAGTACATAAGACCATCTAATTGACTTAAAATATTTGCTAAGGAAAAATACGTCCGCAAGGATATCTAAATCTGAGTAGAAGATATCAGCCTTGGTGAGTCGGGTTACAATGGTGTGACAATCAATCTCAAAGATAACATCCTGGAGGCCATGATCACGAGCAAGATTGATGGCAAGGCATGAAGCTTTCCCTTCAGCCACTGCCACAAGCCACCGAGCACGAGAACGACTAGTGGTAGCAAAGAGTACAACCCCCTGATGGTCTCACGCAACAACTCCAAGACTCACCCACCCATCCTCACCTATTGTAGTGTCTGCATTTTGCTTAATGCAGTCCTGCAGTGGTGGAATCCATCTCTTTGAACTCTTCGAAGTTGTTGCCCTAATTACCCCATAATTTCGCTGAGTGTAAGTTCCAAAATCATCTGCCTCGATCCTTAGCATATTACACCACTTGCTCATCCGATATAAGGTACTCCCCAAAGATCATTTTATTCGCCTAAACCACATGCTACAGGCAAGGTAGCTGTGACTAACAAGTTCAACATCTTCTATATTCTCCCACTCCTCCCACGCATCCAGTAGGCTATCTGAATCATTTGAGGGCAGTATGTGAGCCAAACCAGCAAGATCCTAGGCTATATACACCATCGGGTAATGGAATAGGGCATGGTTAAGTGTTTCTGAATCGTCATTACAAAGGGGACACGTTCCATCCTCAATCACATGGCGATGTTGTTTTAGGAGGCCTCACATAGGGAGTTAAGCCATAGCAAATGAAGAACCTTAGGGGAGACTTGTGTAGTTTTCAAAGTTTCACCCAAGACATGTGAAATAAATCAAGATCCCGGGCCATATACACCATCTGGGGAAGCAAAGGAATATCAAGGATGGCTTGGGCCTCTTGCTTATCAAAACTTCTCGTCACTAGCTCCACATCACATTCCATGCTCTCAAAATTTATTACGTCAGACACATACTCCAACCGCTTCACTTTTTTGCCTAAGATAAAATGGCTATCTCCATTCACAATCCAAGGATTGTCCCGAATTAGGATCTCTATACCATTCCCCACCTCCATTAAAATCCCCTCCTTCACTAAGGACTTAGCTCCCCAAATGATGTTCCATGAGAAACTACTTGCGTGGCCCCAAGATGACTCAAGAAAGTAGGAGTTGGGGTAAAATTTTAGCCCTGAAAACACACCCAAGAATAAGCAAGCCTTTCACTTGAATCAAACGCCAGGCTTAGCGTCCAAGGAGGGCCTCGTTGAAAACAATAAGGTCTTGGAAACCCATCCGGCCTCCTGAGAACTTCGCGGTGTAGAGAGAATCCCAACTTTTCCAGTGCATCGAACAATGTGACCCCTTACTTCCCCACCAAAACTTGGCCATGGCACAATGAATAACTTGAATTGCTAACTTTGGGAACCTGTAGACACTAATGATGTAGGTGGGGATAGCCTAAATAACAGACTTTAATTTAACGTCTTTACCTGTCTTTGAAAGCAGTTTCTCCTTCCAACCTTATAACTTTTTCCAGATACGATCCCTACTATCCGTAAATACTTGCTTCTTAGAGTGCATATAAACATGCTTCATAGCCCAAAACTCTGTGAACTCCTCTTTCTGCACAGATAGAAACCTTTGTTGAACGTGGTTTTCGACTTATCAATGTAAATTACCGAATATCGCTTCATATTGGTTGAAAATATCAAATATCGTTGAGCATTCTTATGGGGTTGAACGAGCAAAAAGTAAATTGTCAATGGTAAAGAGAAGATGAGAGACTTTGGGATCATTCTGGCTTGCCTTTATACTATAATCAAATAAGCTTGTCTATAGTTACTTTTTTTATAAGAGTCGAGAAAGCATCTGCAACAAGGATGTACAAATAGGATGAGATAGGTCACCCTGACGGAGACCACGGGAAGGAATGACAGACCCAAAGATATCCCCATTCAACACAAATGAATACTAGACCGAAGACACAAAAGCCACGATCAAATTAACCCAAGAATATGCAAACCCCATATTTAACATCAGGCTCAAGAAACACCACTCAATTATGTCGTACGCCTTACTCATCTAGCTTCATCGCTATGAAACTCTTCTTCCCCTTACATTTGTGCTTCATGGAGTGAAACATTTTCAGAGCAATTAAGGCATTGTCAGTAGCCAACCTTTCACTGACAAAAGCAATCTGGTTGTCCGATATAACTCCCTGCAAAATCATCTTCAACCTATTTGCAAGAACTTTTGACATCAGCTTATAGATAACATTGCAGAGGCTAATATGTCAAAATTCGGTGATGTGAGTAGGGGACTTGATTTTTGGAATCAACGGAATATAGGTCGTATTAAAAATATCTTAAGGTTGTGTACCATCAATAATGCCTGAAGCCACATAAATAACATCGTCACCAATGACATGCCATTACCTCTGGTAAAAAACATTGTGCACCCCGTTAGGCTACGAGGCCTTACTTAGGTGTATTTGACAAAGAGCCTCGCACACTTTAGCTTTGTTGTAGCTCTTGGTTGAATTTACAATCATATTTGCATCAACAATCGGGGAAACAACATCAAGTACAATGTTCATCTATCAGGCAATGGAGATTAGAAGTGAACAACTCTCCATAGTACTCAACTAATATTTGCTCAATCTGCACCTCATCCTCCCTTCAAAAACTATGCGTATCAAAGAGCCCTTTAATGTAATCACGCCTTTTCCTTTGACTTATCTTATGGTAGAAATATTTCATATTTTCGTCACCATCTTTTATTACTGTAACCCGAGACCTCAGGAACCAGTAAGCTTCTTCTTTTTCAAGCAAATCATCAAGTTGAACTTGAAGAGAATTTTCGAGAGTATAACTCGCCATATTGTTTTCCCGCTACAAGGTTGAGATTTTCGCCTCTAGCTATATAATTCTTCCCCCTAATTTATCAAAAGTTCCCGAACCCAACCGATGTAAGTCATTTGCAACTATGGCAAGCCTTTCTTTGAAAGAGAGGCTGGAAGAGCCAACCTATGCAGCATGAATAAGCGGCTCACACTCCTTATTAAGTAACTAGGTTGTCTCGTAGCGAAATGTTTTCTTTTTTCGGTAATGGCTCGACCCTAAATGAAGCAAAACGAATATCCCAATTCGGAGAGGATAGAAAATAGTCCAATCTTTCTCGATTGTGTCACCTGAAATTGCGACTTCTTTCCCAAGTAATGAGACCCAGTAAAGCTAAGATCCCTAGTAAATCATTAACCACATCTCGAAATTCATACATGTTGCAACGAGTGTGAGTGAAGTCTCTTTTAATCTCTCCCATGCTTAGAAGTTCGTTAAAGTCCCCTTAGAAGATAGTTGGACCACCCACCCCACTGAGACCCCTCATAAGCTCCCACATTTTATACTTACGAGCTGCTTCGGGCCACCCGTAGATGCCCACAAAACACCAAGATTCTCCCTCATCCCCTTTCACATCTCCACAAATATGGTATTGGGAGTAAGAGACCAAGTGAAAATCACATCTTCCCTACTTCTAATAAATGCACAAGCCTCCTGACCGACCCAAGTTATCTACTCCAAAAGCACAATCAAACCCAAATGACTTTTCAGAATTTCTGCAGCATCACTACTAATCATAGTTTCGAAAGAAAAACCACACCTAGGTTGTACACTCTGCTCCAATGATGGAGCATACAACCATCCTAGGGTTTCCCAATCCCCCACCGTTCCAACCTCCACGTCGACATTAACCAAACCATTGTCAAGATCACAATTATCGTCCAGATTTGCCTTCTTCACCTCATACCCATCGTTCCTAACATCATCATCTACCAACATATTTTTAGGGAGTTTTCGTTATCAAAGAGATTTTGTTTTTCACCAAGACCATCATTTAAAGAAAATTTAACTTTATCTGCCCTATTCATCTTTCTATCACTAGTTTTTGCCAAGGCAATTGCTTGGTTTTATTTGGTCTTGCACTAGAGCCATAACCAGCCAAAAAAATAAGAGGGGGAAAGGGATTGATTACATGATAATCATGCAGCTGATCACCGCACTCCTTAGGAGAATCTTGAAAGTTAGGCGCCATTGTTATCATGTCATGGACCAAGGTCTTAGGAATTTCAGGTGAATGTAAGTGAGAAACTTTCTATGCAGGAAGATTCTTCAGCAATAATTCTCTCCTTATACGAGGTTCTCTTTTTATATTTCTCTATCTCTATCCGTGTGCATAGGAAAGCATTGCGAGTAATAATAAACATAGAAATTAGTTAGTAATTTAAGATGAACATTAATTTCAAACTAAGTGGTTGTTTGGTATACATGTGAATTTAATTCCTATGGAAAGTTTCATTTCCTAGGAAGTTATTTTCTTTATGTAACTCCTAGGAAATTGACTTAATATGTTTGACATTAAGAAATTTGTATTTCCATGAACTGATGTAGGAATTTTGAATGACCAAGGGAGGTGGGTGAATAAATACTCACGTTTTATGGGAATTTTCATTGCCCTCATTTTTTCCCATTGTCAGTCAACCAAACAAGTACCCAAATCAGAAAACTATGGGAATTTCTATTACCTACATAATTTTCTGTACACCAAACAACCACTTAAAAGCTATTTTTAAAAATGAACATATACAAGAACATAAGATAACATTGTGTGTCCTATTATTAAAATTTAAAAATGTAATTTTTATTATTTAAACATACTCCAATTGTGAAATAGGAGTACCACTACTTGGAACCAAGTGAATACTAGGATCCATGTGAGTAGCAAAATGAGTCGAATTCGACTCATTAAACCTCTTGATCACTTTCTCAATGTAATGAGATTGTGATAAAGAAATTGACCCTTTACCTCTCATTATTCTAATACCTAGAATAACACCCGCTTCCCCCCAAATCTTTCATGGAGAAGCTAGAAGAGTGAAAAACTTTGGTCTTTTTCACTTATTCCAAATCAGTCCCAAAGATAAGCATATCATCAACATATAAGCAAATTATAACTCCATTACCGTTATTATCAAATTTGCTATATACACACTTAACGGACTGATTTATTTTGAACCCACTAGACAAAATAACCTCATCAAATTTTTGATGCCATTGCTTAGGTGCTTGTTTAAGACCATACAAAGATCTAACTAATTTGCAAACCTTAGTTTCTTGACCTTTGACTACAAACCCTTCAGGTTGATTCATGTACACTTCCTCCTCCAATTCACCATTAAGGAAAGCAATTTTTACATCCATTTGGTGAATTACTAGACCATGAATCACAGCCAATGCTATCAAAAGTCTAATGGTAGTTATTCTAGCTACCGGAGCATAAGTGTCAAAATAATCGATACCATTTCTTTGCCTAAAACCTTGGACCACTAACAGGGCCTTATGTTTTAGTATGGTTCCATCGATCTTCCTGTTTTTTTATGAAAATCGATTTACAACCTAGTGGTTTGCAACTGGGAGGTAAATTAGCTAAAATTCAAGTATGATTTCCCATTATTGAATCCATTTCATCATTCACTGCCTCTTTCCATGATGCAGAATCATGAGACTTCATAGCCTCATCAAAGGTCCTAGGATCCTCCTCCATATTGTAACCATATGAAATTTGAGTCAAAATTGACTCCCTTGACCCTTCAACTAAATATAGTTGAAAATCTTGTCCAAAAGATTTCTCTTTTCTAATTCTTTTAGTTTTCCTAATTTCCGATGTTGTAGTATCATGATCATTATTAATGTCATCCGCAACATTGGAACTAGTACTAGGTATCATGTCCTTTGGTCTTGGAATCGATAAGAATCGAGTCTCATCAAATATTGCATCCCTTGAATCCATCACGGAATGGATAGAGACAAAGTCATTGGGCTCAATGACATAAAACCTATAGGCTTTGCTATGTACCGCATAGCCTATAAAAATGCAATCAATTTCTTTTTCACCTAAAGTTTTCCTTTTAGGTTCCGTCAATTTGACAAATGCCCTACAACCCCATACCTTAAGGTAATTGAGATTAGGCTTTTTGTTACACCAAAGTTCATAAGGGGTAGTCTTATTCCTTTTATTAGGAACTCGATTTAATATATGACATGCAGTTAAAATTGCATCACCCCAAAAACTGTCATTAAGACCCATATTAGAAAGCATGGTGTTTACCATTTCTTTTAGAACCCTATTTTTCCTTTCCTCTATACCATTACTTTGAGGTGAGTATGGGGAGCGCGGTTGTTTCATGAATTACATCAATGGAACTAAAATATCTAGGATTATAGTATTCACCACCCTATCAGTCCGAAGTCTTTTAACTTTTCCATTAAGTTGAAGTTCCACTTTGGTCTTAAAGATCTAATACTTTTCTAGTGCTTCATCTTTAGTAAATACTCCCTCTGTTTCAAAATATAAGTCATTTACGCTTTACGAAAATTTGCTTTGACCACAAATATCTCTCAAATACGATAAGTAAAAATTACAAAAATTATACCGTTGGATTCGTCTTGAAAAATACTATAATAATATTGTTTTTTAAAATTTTATATCAACATAAATTAAGAGTAATTAACGGTCAAAGTTCGACCTCGAACATCGTGCGTGCCTTATATTGTGAAACGGAGGGAGTAATGAATATATGTAACAAAACCTTGAAAAATCATCAATGAAAGCTACAATATATTTTATATTTCCCAAAGAAGGTGAACTATGAAAGTCACACAAGTCACTAAGCATCAATTCTAGCAATATTGTTTGTTTAGTCACACTAAGATAAGGATTCTTTGTAATCTTATTTAGCATGCAAGTCTTACACTTCTCTAACTTTAAATCGGAAAAAGGTATTAAACCTAGCTTAGACATATCATATAATCTACGATAGTTTACATGACATAATCGATCGTGCCATAGAGAAGAAACGTCAAGCATATAAATAGAACTAGTATCAATTGCATTATTAATACTATATTTACACATCCCATTACAACAAAATCCTTGTCCTACATAAATACCACCCTTGGAAATAATAAACTTATCCGATTCAAATACAACTTTAAAACCAAATTTATTCATAAGACCCCCCGACACAAGATTCTTACTAACTTCCGGTACATAAACAACATCCCGGAGAGTTAAAGTCTTTCCCGAAGTTAACAACAATTCTACTTGGCCTTCACCGTAGAATCATTCCCCATATACAAGATTGGACCATCATCCAAATCTTTCAAAGACTTGAAGAAGTGCTTATTATTGCACACATGTCTAGAGGCTCCCGAATCTATCCACCAAGAATCATCAGCTTGCACAAACATAATTTCAGAAATCATAGCCACAAATTTATTTCTTCAATTACATTTCCATGTGCAACTTTACCTTGGTTTTGAACAACACTAGGTTGTTCATTCTTTGTCTTCTTCTTATTCTTAGAAGGACAATCCCTCTTGAGATGAGGACCATTGCATACCCAACAAGTGAGAGTCTTCCTCTTCTTGTTTGCAATATTGGTTTTAGAGTTGTTTTTGTTGGATTTCTTGGTCCCACTAGACCCACCAACCTCTACCATATTCAAGGTAGACTTAGGAATACTAGTAGTAGTATCCTTAACCCCATCTTGAGCCCGAATCCCCTCTTCAATTTATACGGAGATGAGTTCCTAATTTCTCCATGGACATATCTTCCTTCCTATGTTTCAAGGAATGCTTAGTATCTTTCCAAGAGTATGGTAATTTATCAATGATTGAGGTAACCGCAATAGCCTCATCCATCACCATACCATGTGATCTTATTTGGTTCAAAATATGATGAACTTCGTGAAATTGCTCTATAATAGGCCGATCACTAGTCATTTTGAATGAATTAAAATTACTAACAAGAAATTTCTTACTTGAAGCATCTTCCGAAATATACTTGGCCTCAAGAGCATCCCAAAGTTCCTTTGCACTCTCCACATTTTGGTAAAGATCGAACAAAGTATCAGTAAGAGAGTTGAGGATGTGACCCCGACAAATGTAGTCATCATTCTCCCACTTTGTTCTCTTCCTTGTAGTCTCCACGGACTCTTCCTCTCCATCTTACGGGAACGGTGTCAAGGGTGTTGAAAGAACATACACCACATTCAAAGTTGTCAACAAAATGTGCATCTTCTTTTGCCATCTCCGATAACCCACCCCCTCAAACTTGTCCAACTTTTGGAAGTTCATAGTCATGTCCTTGAGTGATTGAGCCATATCCGAAAGGAAAAATTTAAACTAATAGATTGTTAGATGTGATCAACAAGGGAACTGGATATACCACTCCAAGGCACGGAAACTACACTTTCCTATTAGTTTAATTTCGCCCCTCTAGGATCACCAGGTTAACACGAAATAACTAATGAGATACAATGGAGAAACAATTCACAAGATGATCTTCTATATGAATCAACAAGAACTTTATGTTTAAAGTTTGTGAAGAACACTAGAGAGAAAATAGCAAAGTTTCTCTCAAGCAAAGCAAGTAGTTAGGAATATGAAAAACTGATTTTTCCTTACTACCCCCTCGTAAGAATGACAAAGGTCATATATGAATATAACCTTCATATATTAGAGTTGTTATTGCCATAATACTTCTTTAATCCACTGATTAAGAACCTTTAATCCTCAGATTAAGAATTCCAATCAACATTAAAAGGGTAACATACACAATACAACGGTTATAAACCGTTCACGCAACGTTTCACGTTCCAAAACAGAACCCACGTCGCGACTCGCGATACAGATCGCGAGTCACGACAATGCACTGGTCGCGATACAGATTGCGAGTCGCGACAAATGCACTGGTCGCGACTGACCTTCTGTTTTGCTTGATTGTTTCACGTGACTTTGCGTATTCTAATCTTAACATACTAGACCTCCTCCTCTTCTAGTATAGGATCATATGAGCTTATAAAACTCATCAGCCTATAAATGTTCAAACAAAATCTACCTATTAAACATAGATATTAAGAGTAATTTTCGATCATTTTAGGTTAAATTGTTTGTCTATTGCTCCAAAAATTCTTCTAAGAAAACTCATGATTTCAAAATCGATAATTAAATATATTTAGCTAGATTTTCGATCATTTTAACTCATGATTTCTAAGAAAACTCATGATTTAGCTAGATTTTAGTTATCATCAATAATTAAATATATTAACAATTCTGTTATAGGAATATCCAATTTACAAGTGCTTTTTTCTTTTCCAATCTCTAATTGAACTCAAAGTAGTAGTTTTAGGGGGACTTGTCCAATAAACCCGCAAATTTTCAAGTTCACAATAAGAAACTACCTTTGTTCTCTATTGATCACTGCATTTGACTTGTACATACGTATTAAAGCAATGATAAAAAAAAAACAAAGATAAATGATCCTCAATACCATATAAAAAGAAAAAACTTAATGAAACTCAATATAAACTTACATAAAAGAAAAATATACCCTCCCGTCCCACAATATAGCGCTTACGTTCCATTTTACATGTCTAAAATATTTACATGTCTAAAAAAATATACTCAAAGATAAATGTATACATTCCATTTTACATGTCTAAAATATTTACAAATTATTAGAATAGAGAGTCTAATTTTAACATAAAATTAGACGAACCCAAGACTAAATTTTTCTAGCAAGTTCATCTCATTCACTCTAACCCAACACTATTTTAGTCATCCCTTCTCTTTCCTTCCCTTGTATTCTTAATTGTCGAACTAAAATAGACAATTTCAAAAAATAACTTGATAGTCTTACCGAACGGATAAAACAAGTCACTAAATGGATTAAACTAGTCACTGAATGGGTTAAAGAATGTCATTAATGAGAAATAGATTAAATTGGTCCCTAAATAGATTAAATTAGTCACTATATTAAAAAAGGTGACATGTTTTCTTTTTGATATGGGGTTTTGACCTTGTCTAATTTTAAAATAAAAGTAATTTCTTACAAGACTAACTGCAAAATATTATACCTACTTCATTTTTTATCAATTTAGTTTGACTAAATTATCTATAATTTTATACAAATTTTTCAAACAATTCATAACTTTTTCAAAATATATGTTCTTATTAATTGTTTTTCACCATTCCAAGAAACATCTATTGTTTTTTGATTTTTTTTTAAGGAAGAAGTAATAAATTAGTAATTCTAAAATAGAAGTATTTAGCTTGTTTAATTAACCTTCAAATACATGGAAAATTAAATTTTCTATGAAGTAAATATATGTGTTGTTGTTTGATTGACAAAAACATGAGAAATAGAATTTCCTAGGAAGTTCTATTAACATACCCAGACCCCCTTATGTAAGTGGAACTTCCCATGGAAAATTCTATTTCGCATGGGAAATAGAAATTCCCATGTTCAACTAAACAAAAAAAAAAGGGGTAGGAGTTAGCTCAAGTGGGTAGATCGCTCCCCCCTTGACCCCTGAGGTCAAGAGGTTCGATCCTTAACCCCCAGCATTATGCTGGGGTATTTCCTTAACATGCTATGCATGCCTTACCAGCCAATGTGTTAGTGTTTCCTACAAACTAGTAGCCTTGTAGGAGTTAATCCTTGGACTGACTTAATTTCCTAATCAAAAAAACAAAACTAAACAAAAAAATGTACTTTCTAAGAAATAAATTTCATGAAAATGCAAATTCATGAAAAATTATACTTCCCAACTTCAACCAAACAAACCCTAAATATTTTATTTTGAAAATCCTACTGCTCCCTCCATTCTCCTTGATTTCCGTGGAAAAAAAACAATATATTATGAGACATAGAGTAATAATTAATAAAAGAAAAAAGGGTAATATTATATGTAGCCCTTAGGGCTACATACAAGCATTAAATACATTTCTTTAAATGGAAACTGTAGAAATATGCCTTGAATCATTGTGCATCGAAGGTGTTCGAAGAAATGCGTCAAAAGCGAGTTTCTGGATACCGCCCGATCGGGTCGGGCGAGGCCGCCCGATCGGGCCCGCAACGAGAGAAGAGCTGAAGTAAAAGCGTTCGCCCGATGCATCGGGCTCTCGCCGATCGGGCGAGACACGAATTACGACTCGGGCGTCTCGCCCGACCGGGCGCGCAACGAAGCTGGGGAAGGAATAATACCGCCCGATCGGGCGGGTTCGCCCGACCCGATCGGGCGGCTGCCCGGTTAACGCGTTTTCGCGTTTTTCTGACGGGATATAAATACTCTGTTTATATTCTAGGGTTTCTTACTACGAAATACATTCTTTTCTCTCTGTAATCTGTTCTTCTCATATAATAAAATATTCTCCCTCTCTCTGCCGTGGATGTAGCCAAATTGGTGAACCACGTAAATCTGTTGTCTGTTTTTATTGTTTTTGCATTCATAATTTGTTTCTCTCTCACGTCCGTTATAACAAATTGGTATCAAGAGCTTTGGTGATCGATCTGTGTGAGAAAGATGTCTGGGATGAATGTCAAAATTGATAAATTTACTGGGAGGAATAGTTTTAGTCTGTGGCAAATCAAGATGCGGGCTTTACTGAAGCAACAGGGGTTGTGGGCACCGTTGGCCAAGAAGGCAACGGATTCGGTTACCGCTGAGATGGAAATTCTGGAGGAGAAAGCACATTCAACAATTATGTTGTGTCTGTCTGACGACATAATTACTGAAGTTGCGGAGCAGGACACTGCTGCTGGTCTGTGGTTGCAGTTAGAGAGTTTGTACATGACGAAATCTCTAACCAACAAGTTGCTTTTGAAGCAACGTCTGTTCAGCCTGCGTATGCAGGAAGGTACGTCTTTAAGAGATCATTTAGATAAATTAAATACCATCTTACTAGATCTGCGAAATATTGATGTTAAAGTAGATGATGAGGATGCTGCTTTAATTCTGTTGTATCTTTGCCTATGTCATATGAGAATTTTGTGGATTCATTTATTGTTGGTAAAGATAGTCTGTCGTTAGAAGAAGTAAGATCTGCTCTGCATACTAGAGAAGTCCGTCACCAGGCTTCTGGGTCTAGTACAGAAAATCAGGCATCTGGATTAGTAGTTACTGGAGGGAAGGGACAAAAGAAATCTGGTAAAAAGAAAACGAACTTTAAAAATTCGAATTCTAAGGGTCCTAAAACTACTGATATCTGTAATTACTGTAAGGAGAAGGGGCATTGGAAGAATGAGTGTCCTAAGAAAAAGAAACAGCAGGATAAAAGTGAAGGTTCTGCTGCTTTGGCAGAAACTGGAGGTGATTCTGAGGAAGATCTGGCCCTAGTAGTTAATAGCCAGTCACATTGTAGGGATGTGTGGGTTCTTGATTCTGGGGCATCGTATCATATTAGTCCATGCAGGGAGTGGTTCTCAAATTACAAGCAGATAGATGGAGGCAATGTTTCTATGGCTAACAGTGCTGCCTGCAAAGTAGTTGGGATAGGCTCTATAAGGGTGAGGACTCATGATGGTACACTCTGTACCTTGAACGAAGTTAGGCATGTTCCATTAATGACAAAGAATCTGATATCTCTGAGTCTTCTAGATAGTAAGGGGTTCAGTTTTCAAGGTGAAGGTGGAGCTATGAGTGTCTACAAGGGTTCAAAGGTGGTTCTGAAAGGTATTAAAGTTGGTACCTTATATATTCTTCAGGGGTCTACTATGACAGATTCTGCTGCTGTTGCATCATCTGAGATTCACAAGGAGGAGTTGACCAAGTTGTGGCATATGAGACTTGGGCACATGGGTGAAAGAGGGATGCAAATTCTGTCAAAAGGGATCTTCTATGTGGGCACAAGGTGCAGAGCCTAGAGTTTTGTGAACACTGTGTGTTTGGGAAGCTTCATCGCAGCAAGTTTCCAAAGGCGGTTCATACAACTAAAGGTACACTTGATTATATTCACTCTGATTGTTGGGGACCTTCCCGAGTTGCATCTATTGGAGGTCACAGGTATTTTGTGTCTATGATTGATGATTATTCAAGAATGACTTGGGTGATTATGATGAAGCATAAAAGTGATGCTTTCAAGAATTTCAAACAGTGGAAGGTTTTAGTGGAAAATCAAGTTGAAAGGAAGATCAAAAGGCTGCGAACTGATAATGGTCTGGAGTTCTGTTGGTCTGAGTTCGATGAGTTCTGCAAAAATGAAGGGATTGCTCGCCATCATACTGTTAGAAACACGCCACAACAGAATGGAGTTGCAGAACGCATGAATCAGACACTTCTGGAGAGGGCAAGGTGCATGCTCTCAAATGCTGGGATGGCTAGGAGGTTTTGGGCAGAAGCTGTAAGCACAGCTTGCTATCTGATCAATCGGGGACCCCAACAGGTATTGACTGCAAGACACCTTATGAGGTGTGGTCTGGTAAGCCTGCAGATTACTCTTTGTTGAGAATTTTTGGTTCTACTGTCTATTATCATGTAAATGAGGGAAAATTAGAACCTAGAGCTAAGAAGGGTAGATTTGTTGGTTTTGGGATTGGGGTTAAGGGCTATAGAGTATGGTCACCTTCTGAAAATCGTGTCATACTTAGTAGGAATGTAATATTTGATGAAAATTCCATGCTTAACCCTTCTGTAAAGTCTACTGTGGAGTCTGTCAGTGGAGATGTTGATAAACAGGTGGAGCTGCAAGTCACTCAGGCTGAGAGTGAATCACAGCACCAAGGTGGAGAAGATCAACATGAAGAAGAGCATCATCTGAAATTCATCAACCAAGCATAGCACTTGATAGAGCTAGAAGAGTTGGTGTGGGGCCTCCAAAGAGGTATGGTTTTGAAGATATGGTGGCCTATGCACTTCAGGTTGCTGAGGAGGTGGAGGTTGAAAATCATGAGCCATCCACCTATAAGGAAGCTGTTTCTGGAAGTGAGTCTACTTTATGGCTTGCTGCAATGGGAGATGAGATGGAGTCTCTCGATAAAAATCAGACTTGGGAGTTAGTAAACGTCCTAAAGAAGGAAGATTGTGACATGCAAATGGGTCTTCAAGAAGAAAGAGGGGTCTTCACCTACTGAGGGGGTTAAGTATAAAGCTCGGGTTGTTGCAAGAGGGTTCACACAAAGGGAAGGGGTAGATTATAATGAGATTTTCTCACCAGTAGTCAGACATACTTCCATCAGGGTGCTACTAGCAATGGTTGCACATCAGGATCTTGAACTTGAGCAACTAGATGTGAAAACAGCTTTCCTACATGGGGAGTTGGAAGAGATTTATATGACACAACCAGATGGGTTCCAAGTTCCGGGAAAAGAAGACTATGTTTGCAGATTGAAGAAGTCCTTGTATGGGCTAAAGCAGTCTCCTAGGCAGTGGTATAAGCGGTTTGACAGCTACATGATTGAGTTGGGCTACAACAGGAGTGAGTATGATTGCTGTGTGTACCATAACAAGTTGAGTGATGGTTCTTTCATATATCTGGTTCTGTATGTAGATGATATGCTTATAGCTGCTAAGGCTAAGTCTGATATTCAGAGGTTGAAGGGTCTTCTCAGTGCTGAGTTTGAGATGAAAGATTTGGGTGCTGCAAAGAAGATTTTGGGGATGGAGATCTATAGGGAAAGAAGTCAGAAGAAACTTTTCTTATCTCAGAAAGGTTATATTCAGAAGATTCTATCAAGGTTTGGCATGACAACTGCAAAGCCTATAGACACTCCAAGTGCTTCAAATAATCATTTGTCTGTGGCTTTTGCACCCAAAACTGCTGAGGAGAAGGAGTACATGAGTCGGGTTCCTTATGCTAGTGCAGTAGGGAGTTTGATGTACGCTATGGTTTGCACTAGGCCGGATCTTGCACATGCAGTCAGTGTAGTTAGTAGGTTCATGGGTGATCCTGGTAAGGAGCATTGGCAGGCAGTCAAGAGGATTTTAGGTACCTAAGAGGTACTTCTGATGTTGGTCTCATTTATGGGAATGATACCCAGTGTTTAGTCACTGGTTATTCGGATTCTGATTATGCTGGAGATGTTGACAGTAGGAGGTCAATGACTGGTTATGTATTTACTCTTGGTGGTTCTGTCGTTAGTTGGAAGGCAACTTTGCAGGCTACAGTTACTTTGTCTACTACTGAAGCAGAGTACATGGCATTGACAGCAGCTGCTAAAGAGGGAATATGGCTAAAAGGACTAGTTAGTGATCTTGGGTTGCATCATGATCAGGCTACTGTGTACTGTGACAGTCTGAGTGCAATATGTTTAGCTAAGGATCAAGTACATCATGAGAGGACTAAACATATTGATGTTAGATACCATTTCCTAAGGAGTGAGACTAGAATTAAGGTGAAAAAGGTAGGAACTGCTGATAATCCTGCTGACATGTTCACCAAGCCGGTTCCGCAGAGTAAGTTTCAACATTGTTTGGACTTACTCAATGTTCGTGATTGTTAATTGCCCTCTTTGGGCAATTCTGGGGTCCTTAGGGACTAATCTGGTCTGGTTGTCTTTTGGGACAAATCTGGTGTTTGGGAGATTCTGGGCGTTGTGATCAATGCATCTGTTTTTGGGTTATTATGAGAGGATTCAAGTCAAGGTGGAGATTTGTAGAAATATGCCTTGAATCATTGTGCATCGAAGGTGTTCGAAGAAATGCGTCAAAAGCGAGTTTCTGGATACCGCCCGATCGGGTCGGGCGAGGCCGCCCGATCGGGCCCGCAACGAGAGAAGAGCTGGAAGTGAAAAGCAGTCTCGCCCGATGCCATCGGGCCTCTTCGCCCGATCGGGCGAGACACCGAATTACGACTCGGGCGTTCTCGCCCGACCGGGCGCGCAACGAAGCTGGGGAAGGAAATAATTACCGCCCGATCGGGCGGGTTCGCCCGACCCGATCGGGCGGCTGCCCGGTAAACGCGTTTTCACGTTTTTCTGACGGGATATAAATACTCTGTTTATATTCTAGGGTTTCTTATCACGAAATACATTCTTTTCTCTCTGTAATCTGTTCTTCTCATATAATAAAATATTCTCCCTCTCTCTGCCGTGGACGTAGCCAAATTGGTGAACCACGTAAATCTGTTGTCTGTTTTTATTGTTTTTGCATTCATAATTTGTTTCTCTCTCACGTCCGTTATAACAGAAACAATTTAAGAATTCAAGACACATTTTCACATCAGTTGAGATAATAAATACTTGATTTAATATTTTATTTTCATTTTAAACACCTTATACATAGCCCTAAGGGCTTAAAAAAGGAAGAATAACCCGAAACTCATGTCGCTAGCCAAAAAACGATTCAAAGACCCAGGAAGACCAATTAGGCAATCACAAAAGATTCTACCTAACAGCGAAGCAAAACAAACCAAAAAAAGGAACCCACTCCAGAACCTGTAATACTCAGGTAAGCATTATGAGCAACATCTCTCTGAACCACACAAAACTCTTCCAAGTAAATAAGATTGACAGGCAAATTCCATCAGATAAGAACCTATTCTACAAATCCTTACAGCGTACATTTAGAAAAAGTAAATACTAAAAGAGGAATCAATAAATAAAAGACTCCAATGCAAAACCAGAATATCCGCCACAAAGTCCGTCGTTCTCTCAGCAACTCGCCTTCAAAGTAATGGTGAAGCAAGAATGACATAGCAGGGGAAGGTTGCTGGCCTTACTACTGCTCGTACTCAAAGGATACAATTTCTTCTTCAACACCTATAATCTCCTCACATTCAACTTCCTTGGCCTCGTATTCCTCTTCTTCATCACTAACTTCACCATCTCGGAGCTTTTCTCTCTCTAATTTTTCTTCTTCGTGGTACTTCTTCCACATGTTGAGCCATGAATTCCATTCTTCCTTCAGCAACCTCCTCTTCTCTCGATCCTGTTCACTCAATAACAGAGATACATCCTGGTCCTCTGCTTCATACTTCTTGCTGTACTTCTTCAAGTTCTTTGCAATTTCTTCCTCCTTTTCCGGACTTAACAAGGTTGGTGGTCTAGGGCGCCATAAAAACTGCAACACATATTACAGCATTACAAGGTTTAGAATTTAATCCAATGACCATCAGATTTAAAGACAATCACCACCAAGAACCAATTTGCAACAATGTTTAGAAGGCTACAACTAAAGCATGCAGAAGGATCAGGAGATCATCATAAGGACACCATCAGTTTCTAGCTAGACTTGTAACTCTGATATTATACAGCTTCGGCATACATTCATATCAAAAGGGGCATCTGGGCAACAATGTTTGCAATTTGCGAACATACTTCAAATGTATATAATATTTAAGTTATGACGAAGCAAAAATGCTAAACAAGAAAGAAGGATGCAAAAGGTAGAGCATGGATCTAGTAAGGGTGTGGTCAACCTTGAAAGTTAGCATCAGAAACATCCTAACAGTCTAAGAACAAGGGTATTCACCCGATATTCTAGACTATGTGAAGTTCACAAATCTATACATGGCCTGAAGTAGGTTTCCAGACATGGTTCAATTACATCAATATCTATCTTACCTGGAAGAAATGGTCCTTCGATATTCTGTAAAGCAATTTCCCATTGAAGGACCAGATGGTGAACCCGTTCTCCATCTCATGAACCGAAGTAACAGCAGTTGCAACATACCTAGAAATGATTAAATAAATAATTAAAATTGATCAATGCAAAAGATGGTAGGGCAGTAGTCTCCAAAAACATGAGCAAACAAGCAAAGCCCGAATTACTAAGATATCCTTGTTAGCTACAGAGCTAGAATCAATAAAATATTACCTTCCAGTAGGATCCCATTCAATGTCTGTACACATGAAATGCTCAGTTGTGGCCATAGTTTCAAGCTCGTCAACATTGTAAAATTCAAGCTGCCCGTTAAAACCCTTCAACCCTGCTAATATAATATATCGACCACCAGGTGACCAGTAAAGAGCATTTGCTTGCTTGCTCTTAAGAGTTGTGAGCTTAGAAACTCGGCTTGTGTGGTGAGCAGTCTTCATCGAGTAAAAACTTACATCAGGCCTTGGATTATCACCATGGATAACAGCAAATCTGTGGCCTTTGGGCTCCCATGCGAATGCAATAATTGTATCATTCTTATTTTCAAGTTCCAAGACTTCGATAGGTATGTCACGCTCCTTAATCCTAAAAAGCTCAAAGCCAGTATACGTGCTTTTCTTGGTTTTCGTATACCTGTCGACTCTAACAGCAAAGTACTCTCCATTGCTTTGCCAATACATTTTGCAATCACTAACACTGAACAGATTTTTCTGCCTGATCTCAACTTTACTAGGGATCTGATAGAGACTCACCTGAAAATAGTAGAAATATAATGACAGTCAGTAGAGCAACTAATTCACCCAATGCAACAAGCTATAGGAAGTAAATCAACTAAAAAACAAAGCCAAGAGAAGTAGATAAAACAAGGAACTTACCTTAGCTGGTTGGTTTCCGAGCTCTGGAACAAAAAGTGCTAATATTGGATCGGTAGGAGACCAGCTGAAGTCCATAACATTTTCCACTTTTATAGACTTCTTGTCTATAAGACTAAAGGTGTCTGTTTCATATACAGACACAACATTCTTCCCAATTCGAGCAAAATACTTGTCATCCTTTCCACCAGCCCATCTACACATATATACACATGATATCAATATGAAGAAATAGCTAAAGATCAGACACTTGTTTCAAATTGAAGATAAGGAGCATTACTTGAAAATGGGCCAATTGACACCAGTCAAACCACCAGTTCCACCAACTGCAAACTCATCAGCACTTCCTTTGAAATCTCTCCTCACCTTTCCCGTCCTTACATCAAAAATATTGATTACGACCCTCTAACATAAACACATATATTATGTCAGTGACATCCACAGTTAAAACATTAAAAACCAATCAATTACGGGAGAAAAGAATCCATGAATGGCTTCAGTGAGAAGCAAAGAACTTACATGTGTGTCTCGCGGATTGCTTGGTTCATGGCTACTGTAAGTAACGAGATAATTCTCTCCAGGAGAGAAATCGATGAATTTAACCTAAAGTTGACACCATTTGGCATCAGCAAGAACACAATCAAATAAATGGTTAAACCTCAAGCAAACACAACTACAGGTAGAAAACAAACCATAGGATGGGCATAACGCTGTATGCGATTGAAACCAGAGGCCCCGCCCCAAACAGCAGCACCTTGGCGATGGACTGTAGCCAGATAAGTTCCCAAAGGTGACCATTGAACAAAGCTTTCAGTCCAAAACTGCAAAATTTGCAAAAACAATTACTGTTATGCAAATAAACAGAAAGATGACCAACTCTCTGACCACAATGTCAAAAGTTTCGCTGGTAGAGTTAAAACCGGTCTAGCAAAAAATAATGATCAAAATGACTGCATGTATATGTTGACATCCTCTAGTTCCCATGTAGAAAGGTAAAAACAATACAAAAGATTAAAGGCCATACAGGGCGTTTATAAACAGGATCAGGCTTCATTTGTCTAGCATCATTCCATAAGACCTCGGTATCTTGACCAGCACGAATTACAAACTGGTCTCGAGCTTTTGCATCAGTTAGCCAATGTTGGAGATTTTCCTGCAAGGTCATATAAGCATATTACTACAATTAACAAGTATATAAGTAGCCGCCCATATCCAAAGCTTGCTTATTTGCTTGAAAGCGGAAGAAACATAGATCGACTAAGACGTTCACACTACGGAATTAAAATTTTCCCATTCCATTACACAACAACCGTTCTGTAACGGATTTTGAATTTGTCGTTCCGCAAAATCCCATTATGGAACACCCTATTAAAAAATCACATACTTCTCGCAGCGTTGTCCGTTCTGTAACGCGAAATTGCCGCACCAGAACGTTTTTATCCCTGTTACAACCGCTTTTCAAACATTGGCCAAAAATAATTTATGAATTAATTATATAGCTGATAGAACATGTCCACTAGATTTGATTATATTATGTTGTAATTATGCTTTAAACTAAAACAATGCAAACAATGTTAGAACAAATTAAGAACTTTTTCAAAAAATTCACGCCGCCTCGGCCGCGATCCGTTTCATCATCCATTACAAGCCTCTTCCATAACAACGCAAAAGTTACCGCGATCACGACCACATCCGCAATTTTTTTCCTTGGTTCACACAATCAAACAACCTGGGAAAATAACAGCAGGCCCAATATCTTCACACACACACACACACACACAAAATTACCTCCAGTCATAGTTCTCTCTATCCATTTAACAAACATAATTTACACTAATCCATCACTCGAAAATTGTAATGCAATATTACTATTCACTTTGGAAGATGATTACATACAACCAATGAGCTCTGAATGTGAAAGCCATAAAAATTGATATGTTTGCATATCCTTCAATGAACAGATAATATGGAATGAAGTATCATAAAACCAGAAGGAAAACATACAATTGCTTTTGGCGAACTAATTGCTGAATATAAACAACCTCCCCTAGATTACAAGATTTAGAGTATTTTCAGTCCTTATTATAGGTCCCAAAGCACTGAGTACACATTCACCAAGTACGACAGAAAAGGAACCAAGAAATTCACCTTTGGGTTCACTTTTTGATACTATCACCTAACATCGTAATAGGCAGAAGCCTTCCAAATAGCGAACCTCACGTAAAACCAAGGGCTCGCCTAATGCATGCATTTTAAAGCTGTAGCCTAAAGGAAAACAAGAACCACTGGAACACTATACAAGTGCACAACTATGAGACTTAACTAGAATTTTGGCTTCATATTGGAGCAGCATGTAGAGTGCCAAACATGAAGAAAATCGATAAAAAAGAAATAGCAAGAAGACAGAAACAGGTCTACTTATCTAGAAAAAGAACAAGGAATTCCCAAAATGTAGCAAACAAGAAATTGTCTACTAATGAAAGATATGTGCACTGTCAACAATATTTTATTAACACCTGTTTCATCATAGTCTCCAATTCCAGGAAAGGGCATTGGGAAGGAAATATTAAATATATGTGAATTTTAGTTATATTAAACGCAGTGGAAATCGTTTCCAAAAAAAATTGAAAGTTTATTTGATAGAATTTAGGTTTGACTTTGCATTGGAAGATCTACACAAGAACCAAGGGTTTGTTAGCAAAAGCTACCACCAATGTTGAATGTTCATTCCTTCTCCTCTCTCTGCTCTCTCATTGAACTTCCTATTCCTAAACTCCATCCCCTCTCCCTCCACCTCCATGAGGACCATGACTAGGAGAAATTTTGTGTACGTATCGAAGAATCTTCTAACCTTAAAGATCGATGTGACACAATTAACCAAATTAAGTATCACGTGACTTCATAAGGTTCAAGTCCAACAAAACGGGTCCCAGTTATGGTGGTTGTCGGTGTGGCAAAGATATGTTAATTCCCTTTCAACATTGAATAGAATTTGTAAAAAGACAAATGCTGAAATTTCGTTCTTTTTCTTCCCCATTATTAATTTAGCTTTGAGGAGGAAAAGGAAATAGAAATGGGCAAGTGAAGCTCCAAGCCATTAGAAAAGTTCTATTTTAACATTTTACAAAGAGGATCAGCATGCAAAATTTTCATATCACAAGCTTTTTCTTGAACACATTTCCTAGAACAAAACATTATAGTTACAAGTGAGACCTACATATGACAATCCATAGAGATGATGAACTTTGAATAAATCATTCTTTACTGAACAAAAATATCCAGAAACTTACAATATCCTATCCTTATTTCTTTTTCATTCCAGGTATAGGAGGTTAAACATTCGGACAGCAGTTCCGTACCAGCCATTAATAAAGCCATTTCAAATGTCGTTGCAAAAATCTTTGAATAATACATACTCTACCCAACCCCAAGATCAAAATCTACATCACGAGTTGTGACTGAAAGATACCAAGAGACCAGTACGTCTTACATATGAGAAGATGCAAACTCTCGGGAGCATTTAGTTCAACAAATTGGAATGTAATGGAAAGTGTTATGGATTGAGAACCCATACCTAAGTAGCCATGTTTGGTTCAAATGTGGATAAATTATGTATCTTATTCCTACTGTTTGGCTAACTCAAGATTGGAATAAATTTCTCGAAAGTATTTTAAGTTTTAACCATTATTTCTAAAACTTATTCAGAAATTTCTTTTATTAAATACTTCTAAAGACCTTGATATAATCCGAAA
Organism: Beta vulgaris subsp. vulgaris; assembly: GCF_026745355.1. Classification (NCBI taxonomy): domain Eukaryota; kingdom Viridiplantae; phylum Streptophyta; class Magnoliopsida; order Caryophyllales; family Amaranthaceae; genus Beta; species Beta vulgaris. The sequence goes on from NC_079205.1 coordinate 40,250,242, forward strand.
TGACATACACAAGGAAAAGACTTTGAAATGACAGTATCAAATCACACCACAAATCAACTAACGGAATTTTATCACTTCCACGTATTTTAAAGGTACCATAAAAGTCGATCCAGCAAGTATTGACAGGATCTCAAATTTCAACACTTCAAAAACCCGACATAAGAAAACAGAGAAGATTTTCAAGAAAAAAACCGATTACTCTGTTCTACCAGAGGAAACCTCGGTAATACATTGCTAGACTTAAATTTGGCGTTGCCTCATAACCCCACTTTCTCTCTTCTACCTCTTGTATAACAACTAGGGTTTTTAGCCAAAAAAATAATATTAGAATCATAGGAGATATGTAGGGGGTTCAGGTGGAGTTTGAAAACCCTGGTATCAAGTTCTATTGCAAAAAAGCACAACAAAAATATGAACTCAATTCCCTTCCATTCCGTTCTAAATTCCCAACCAAACACCACTGAGTAATCCTTGAAATGCAATATTCTCTCCTCCTAAAAATCAGTTTATCTTCCTTTACAAATACTAACAGAGATGAATGCAATATAGGAGCATGAAATAAATCAACAAATAACTCAGCTAAAAGTAAAACATAAAATTTCACAAGCGAAGAAATTACTCTCTAGTTCAACAAACCACATTACATAATAATTTAAGAATCATATTGCTACAATTAACCTAATGTTGAATAATTCTAATCTCCATAAACTACTATTGCGCAAACACAACTCAACATAAACACTCCGATCCAATAAATATAAAACAAACAAAACCTCACGAATATTACCGTAGGAGTATAAGGCTTTGTTTCAGGCGGCGCCCACTCATCCGGAACTTTCATAAACTTCTCAATTTCATCAAACAAATTGACAGAAAATATATGTGACTTATCCAACTTATACCCATTCGTCTTCTCCTTTGCAAGCTCAGCTTCCTACCAAAAAATCCCAAAAAAAACAAATTACAACTTCTCCTTCTACCGTAAAACCAAAGAGAGCAACAATAAGTTACTCCCTCCGTTTCAAAGTTTCTAATATAAGGCACCAAATTTGCTTTGACCACGAATATCTCTTATGATATGACAAATAAATATATATATATAATTCATACCCTTTGATTTGTCTTCAAAAAACTACAATACTATCATGTTCTTATACTTCCTTAATTTAGAAATGGTTGCACCATTTGCATATTGTATACTATTCACATCTTAAACTTCAATTATATTTGATTATTTATATTTTAGCAAAAATGTGGTCACATGGAATCTTGTTAAATTCATCTCAATGTATATTCTTTTAATATCTAACTTTTCTCTAATTCTTACTTATTGATAATTAAAGATATCATTGTTTGAAATTATAAATAGGAAAGTGTAAAAACATGAAATGGTGCAACTATTTTTAAGCATAGAAAGTAATATTTATAAACATAAATTGAGAGTAATTAACAGTCAAATTTCAAACTCGAATTGTCTTGTGTGCCTTGAGTACAAGAGTTAGAAATACGTTACTCCTCGACGATTAGAGAGAACTAAAATAGACAAACCTGAGGTGTATTATACTCGATGAAACAATAACCAAGGCTTTTTTCAGTAGCGGAATCAACTGGCATCCAAAAACCATCTTCTTTAATTACACCAATTTGGCTGTAAATCTTGCGTATAACACTTTCTAGCTTCTCAAACTTTTCTTTGGGAACTTGCGGAAGATGATCCACCACAATTATGTTGCCATGACCTTGGTCGAAATCGGAGTTCTCTTCTTCTTGAAGCGCCGCTTCGTCATCACTGCGAAGAAATATAAAGAATCCAAATTATGATAATAAGGCTCAAATTTGTATGAGTAAATAGTAATAATAACCTTGTCACGCCGAAATCTTCGCCGGGAGGGAGAGGAATGGAGTCTAAATCCACTTGCGTCAGATCCACGCCGAGTCGCGCCGCCATTGCGTCGATGTCGACCGTCATGGTGCCTGCACTGCCTGGAGATAGAACTTTCCAGAGAATTTGGGTTTTGTACTTTTTGGTAGGAGATTATCTGAGAAAGTGAGATTGGGGAAGGAAATGATTTTGGTTTTTAATAGGGGAAATATTGATTTAATCCCCTCATAAAAACAGTTCCAACTTCGATTTTTAACTTTTGTAACTTTTTATCAAGTGAGGAAAATGAATCTAATGACATAATAAGTAACTAATTTTAAGGCCTGGACTATACTCGGATACATATATATCTCATTTATTAGTATTTTACATTGAAATTATAACATCAAATATTACTTGATTTAGTGGTTTAGACATTAGTACACAAACTTGAGGTCATGAGATCAAATCTTATACCATACATTATTTTATTTTATTTTTATTTTCATGACATACATGAAGCTAAAACTCTAAAGGATAGTTCCATGTGATACAATTTCCTTGTTTAGGAAAACCTTTTAATATATTAGTACAGAATACATATTTTATTAATGGTTAAGTTTCAACTTTTCATTTCAAAAGTCACGTGTTCGATACCTTGTTATAACATTATATGTAATTATAAAAACATGTAGACAAGCTATTTGATCTTTAACCCTTTTATTAAGTAATAACATTCTCTTACCCAAATTCCTTTGAAATCGTTATTTTTATCCCAAATTCCTTACATATTTTTTTGAACAATTTATCATTTCATAACGCCCGTTTTCTAATTTCACACTAGACAAAATATTACGAGAAGTTAATAGAATCAATTATGAAACTTATGAATAATAATATATTTGATAATTGTAACTAACGCAGTGCATCGTCCGAGCCAAAATACTAGTTAGTCTTAATTTAAAGTGTTTTATAAGAGTGGTCTAGATTAACCAAAGTAAGAGGTTAAAAAATATTTTTTTATTTTTGTTTTGTTTTTACTGTTTTATTTTCTTTCCTTCCTCCTCTTTTTGTCTCATCTCTTCTTCTTCCCCTGCCCCCTCCTCCTTTTCCCTCTCCCCTGCCATCCATCCCTTCCCCAACCACCTACCACCCCCACCACACATCCCCCTCCCCTGCTGCACCCTCTCCTCTGTCGAACCGCATGCATGGACTGGATCATGGACGCGAGTCAGGAATGCTCTTTTTTCTTTATCTGCCGCGACCGCATACGAAGGCGCATTGTCCCACTAAAATCTCCCATCTAATTTTTCTTGTGACTTGTTTTGGGCGGAACAAATGGGACGGGCTATAGAAGAAGCGATATGTTACCGAGCTACCTTATTGGGAATAACGAGAGCATCTTTTGCTACTCAAAGTTTTATATCCGAATGGAGTTTTCAAGAAACTACTCGAGTTTTAGCAAAAGCAGCTCCACGGGGCCGTATCGGTTGGTTAAAAGGACTAAAAGAAAACGTTGTTCTAGGGGGGATGATACCCGTTGGTACCGAATTCAAAGGATTCTGCCACCTCACAACCCCCTCCCCACCCACGTTCCCTCCCTACCCTACCCCACCCCACCCTATCCCATCCCATCCCATCCCATATACCCCCTTCTCTATTCACGTTTTTTGTGTCCATAAAACCTCTATTCAAGCTTTCGTTACTCCAATGGTGAAGGTTGAATCTTGGGGTTGCGCTAGGGTTACGCCTGATTAAGGAGTTATTTTACATCGCATCTTGCTTCTTAAGAGCAGGCAAATTCACATACAAATTCGACCTAGGCCTCATTGCCTTAACTTCAAACGTACCTCCACCGGGAAACTCGTGTACCGAAGGAACTAGTTGAATGATCGAATCACTCACACATAATAACCACTCCATTTCTCTACACCACGTCTTCTTCCTTTGAGTTGCTAAAGGCTCAAATCTCCATATTCCCAAAAACGATAGTTATCCATTACAATAAATGACCAAAATCAGATAAACTTCACCACAAATTACCAAAATTAGGACAATTGTAAATTTTAAAAAATGTAACTTATACTAGCAAGACTGGTAATTGCATTTGAGATTTGGGGGGCTGGTTGGGGGTTATTTTACAAGGGGTTTTGGGGACGGGGGAGAGGGTGGCGGGGGAGTGGTGACATTAGGGTGGAAGGAGAAGGGGTTGGTTGGCAGGGAAGAGGAGGAGGGAGGAACGAGGAGAAATTAGCAAGTTATCTACCACAGTAGGTTAGATAACCAACTGGGTCTACTATTTTAAAACACCCCTCAAAGCTGGGACTGGTCAATATTAAATTGAAATTAGGTCTGTTTTTGTCAGGGTGCCCATAGTTGAGACCGTTTAAATCAATTTTTCCTTTCTTGGGTTATATGTATGGGTTGATTTGAAGATTAATCCGACTGTTATCAAATCGAAGATTGATCCGACCATCACATGGCCTAGATCGAGAGTATAAAGTCAACAACGCCAAGCATGCTTTCTCAAATTGACCAAACTCTTTTCAAACACTTCTTCATCTCAACAACAAACTCAAAAGGCAATTCTAGAAAACTGAATGACAACGATAATTTCCAAATTGCAATTGTACTTAATAAACACAAAAGTACCAAATATGAGATAAGAAATAGCATAAATAGACAAAATCTAATGCATAACCAAGATTGCTACTTTATTAGATACTTAAAAAAAATCTATCATAGAATCCAATAAAAAAAAAAAAGAAAATCCACACGATTTCTCGTTTTACCAAGAGATCTCAAGAGGGCACCTAAACATAAAGAGATCGTAGAAACCGCAGCCCCAAATCTTGTAACCCTAAAGTGCAAGATCATCATCGAGAACATCGTCGACAATATTGGCAGATTGATCCTCATTGGACCTTTCTTCATTTTTCTTCTTTAATATTCAACACTCAGATTTGATATGACCCTTCACATGACAATAGTTACAGGTTTTGCCAGAATTCTTTCCACCATGAGCAACCAAAGCATTTGTGTGAGCAGAATTATTAGATTTATTGACCAATTTATTGTCAATTAAATCTCTCTGAGTTAAGGCCTCCTTAATATCCTGCAAACTCAAATCATCTTTACCATATAATAAAAATATATCAAAAGTGCTTATACGAAGGTGGTAAAGAACACAACAATAATCTAATAGCAAATCCATAATTATAGAGAAGAATTCATCTAAATGAGACTCAAACGATTTACCTTCTTCTAGACTGAGATCATGAAGTCTAGATTTTATAGTAGACGGTTGGTCGCAGACTTTGTCATATAAAGTGATTTTAACTTCAACCACAAACCTGCAGCAGTCGTCTCTTTGGCAACCTCTCTCAAAACTTCATTAGACATACTTAAATGAATTGCTGAGAGTGCTTTCAAATCTATCTCCTCACACTCGTCATCCATCATACCCGAAGGTCTTTTGGATGCACCTTCTAGAGCCTTGTGATAACCACTTTGAACCAGAATGACTTTCATCTTTAATTGCCATAGGCTAAAATTTATTTTCCTATCAAATTTCTCAATATCAAATTTCATTGACATAATTAAAAAATCAAACTTGTTCTGTAAATACCTAAGATCTTAAACAACCAAGCTCTTGATACCAGTTTGTTAGAAAACAGGGTGTTGTAGTTTGATTTAATGAGGAACAAAATTAATGAAATAATAAAGGTGAGAAAACAATAAAGATGAACAAACAAAGAACACAAGGATTTACGTTGTTTAGTCAAATTTGACCTACGTCCACAAATGGGGGATTAGACCTTCTTCACTACAATGGAGAAAACCAGAGAGAATAATTCAAGGAGTCTTAAGTTTACAGAGGCTAAAATTATTTCTAAAGTTGCGTATCAATTATCAAATAATGAACACCAGGAAGCCCTTTTATAACATAAGGAACCCCGTACAAAACCCTAAAAGATAACTCAAAAGCAAAAAATCGAAAAATCGTGTAGCCGCCAAGCCGCCCGATCAGGCGGTCGATTTTTCCCAAACTGTTAACATCTCGGCCCCATTGGGCGATGTCTGCCTTATCGTAGTTTGCAATAGACGCCGATCGGGAGGGGGGGGGGCTGCGAAAACAACATCTGACGAATTTTCAAGGCACAAAACTTAACAAATATTTTACGGTTTTTTCACCATATATGACAAATTTTTTAATTCATCAGATATCTTACTTTTTTCAAATTCACCATATACCCCTTACTTTCTTGAAAATACATCACAATGCTCTTAATGACTAACGATGGTTAACTCTGTTAATTAATTAACCCTAAAAACCCTTAAAAACCCCTAGACTTTAATTCTCTCTTCCTAACCACCAACACTCAACCACCACCATCTGACCCCCAGCACAACCCCACCATCCACCATCCCCTCACTTTTTCCGAAGCCCCCACCCCTAGTTATCCCCAACACAGCCACCCACTTCTCCCCCACCCCCAAGCCCGCAACTCCTCACCCACGTAAACCCTCCACCCCCCACCCCTTCGAATTCTGTAGCCCCCCCCCCACCCCCTTCGAATTCTGCAACCCCTCCTTCCGCATTCGGTTTGCTACACTGCTTCGAGAAGGAGAGAGAGATGGGGGGTTTATGTGGGTGTTTAAGCAAAGAACCTAGAAAAAGTTGAGAAATCAAAGGGGTTTGCATGGCTGCAAAATTCGAATGGTTGGGGTTGGGGTGGGGTGAGGGATTTGCTTGGATTTGGAATTCAAATGGGTGGAGGAAGGGGTGGGGGATTTGCATGACTGTAGAATTCGAATAGGTTGGGGAAAGGGTAGGGGGTTTGCATGGCTGCAGAATTTGAATGGGTGGGGAGGGTGGGGGCCGGGGGTGGAGGGTGGGGTTTTGCTTGGGTGGGGGTAGGGGAAGGGTGGTGGCTGCGTGGGGTGTGGGGGGCGTTGACTCGGGTGGGGGCTGCAGGATAAGATGGGGGAGGGTGGCTGGTGAGTCGGGGATAAGGGTCAGGTGGTGGTGGTTGAGTGTAAGTGGTTAGGCAGAGAGAATTAGGGTTAATTGAGGTTAATTAGAGGTTTTTAAGGTTTTTTAGTATTAATGATTAATAGAGTTAATTGTCGTCAGTCCTTAAGGGCATTTTAATGTATTTTCAAGAAAGTCAGGGGTATATGGTGAATTCTGAAAAAAGTAGGGGTATCTGATGAATACTTTTTTTTCAAGGGTATATGGTAAAATGACCGAATTTGAACAGGTTGTTATGTGATACTGTATATAAACGTTTTTTTTTGGGTGCCTCACATCAAGTTGAAAAGCAGGTTGCATAAATACTATCAGCATCCGCAAGCATCTAGCAATAACTTCACTTAAACCTAAATCCTCTTTAACCCTCCTAATCCCATATGCACAACCCCCATTCTCTTCCCTCTCTCCTCTCTTCGTCCCAGTCACTCTCCTCAAACCCTAACTCCCTCCACTCTACTCCTCCCTCACACGCGGCCCCCATTCTCTTCCCTCTCTCATCTCTTCGTCCCAGCCACTCTCCTCAAATCCTAACTCCCTCCTCTCTACTCCTCCCTCACACCCTGCAGATTCTCACTCACCTCTCTCTCTCTCTCATCTCTACTCCTCCCTCACACCCTGCAGATTCTCACTCACCTCTCTCTTTCATCTCTACTCCTCCCTCACACCCTGCAGATTCTCACTCACATCTCTCTCTCTCTCTCTCTCACATCTCTACTCCTCCCTCACAAAACGAAGAACGGAGAACTTGGAACAAATGAAGAGCGAAAAAGAAGATCGAAAATGAAGAACAAAATGAACAGCGAAAATTAAAGATAAAAAATGAAGAATAAAATGAAGAGCGAAACAAAGAACGAAGAATCAAAGATATGTACACAAGAAATTGGTACGTTTGAGTTTTTATGGGATTTAGTTTTTGGATATGGTTTTAGGTGTTTTTTTTCGTATATTTTGGGATTTTGTTTTTAGATCTGGTTTTGGGTTAAGGTTTTTATTTCGTTTTTTTGGGCTTCCATTTTCATTTCGTTTTGTTTAGGCTTCCATTTTCATTTGATTTTTTTGTTCGAACTCTTAATTTTCGTTTTTTCCGTATATATTGCAATTTTCGTATACTTAGTGACTAGATAATTAGTTTTTTCGTATAATTAGTTTTTAGATTTAATTTTCATTTCGTTTCGTATATTGCAATTTTCGTATAATTAGTATATTGCAATTTTTGTATAATTAGTTTTTAGATCTAATTTTCATTTCGTTTATATATATATATATATATATATATATATATATATATATTCTCATTATTGTCGTTTATTTTGGGATTTAGTTATTAATTTTCGTATAGTCTCAATTTTTTTTTTTGGCAATTCAAAGTTTTTATTGATAACCAAAAAAAAAGGTACAGCAAAGGATCCTAATTAAGGATCAACAACAGAATAGTAACTCCCCCCACCTCCTAGGGAGGGTTTGGGAGCCAGCATTCTTTACACCCTGACACCAAACTAACACCAAGAAGCAAACTAAACAAACATTTGAACTCCTAATCTGAGCCCTGATTCAACAGCAATAACTCATTGATCTGAGGATCAGCTCTACAAGCTATATGAAACAGAATTACTCTAAAAACTTGACTTGTAGGCAGAAGCTGATTATCAAAAATTTTCTTGTTTCTTTGAAGCCATATGTGGTACACACTCTCCACAAAAAACATATTGTATAACTGTTGTTTCCTTCTGCTGCCTCTACTGCAGTTGCTTGCCATTTCAATAATTTCTGGAAGGTGGCAATTACTTGTGGAGTAATGAAGCATCTTCATACATGATTGCCAGATAGTCTTGCTATAGCTACACTGGAAAAATAGGTGAGATTGTGTTTCAGCAGCAGCATTACATAGGACACAAGTAGCATCAACTGTTAACCCCCACTGAATCATTCTATCTTTAGTGATTAATCTGCCCAGTAACAGAAGCCAGGTGATGAATAGAGCTCGTGGACTAGCTTTACTGTTGCATATAACTCTCTTCCAAGGAACCTGAGGTTTATCTCCTCTTAAAAACCAATAGAACTTTTAATTGAGAATTTACCATCATGCTCAAACTGCAGACATTGCATTGGATTCTCCAGGTGATTTCTAGCCTCTAGAATTTTTTTCAAAGCCCATGATAGCCTCTTAGGTATCTCCATACTCCAGACATCCCTCCTTTTGATGTAATAAGCATGCAACCATTTAATCCACAACCTATCTTGTTTTTGAGCCAAGGCCCAAAAAAACTTCCCAATAGCTGCTGTATTCCAAGTGATACTCTCCTTGAAGTTGAGTCCTCCACTTGTCTTTTTATAACATAGGTCATCCCAAGCAACTAAAGCCTTTCTAGAGTCACTAGTTCCAGACCACAAGAAACTTCTAAGGATAGATTGAATCTCCCTTAATACTTTCTTTGGAAGAAGGAAAATCTGACTCCAGTAGAGCTGAATACCCTGCAGCACTGAACTAATCAATTGACTTCTGCCAGCATAAGACAGCTTCTTTGCAGTCCATAATTGGATTCTAGCCACCACCTTGGCAATGAGGGGTTTACATTCAGAGTAAAACAATTTCCTGACTTGCAAAGGTACCCCTAGGTACTTAAATGGGAAGTTACCTACAGGGATATGAAGGATTTGCTGAAGCCTGTCTTTTTCATCATCATTAATCCCAGCAAAATAGACATTACTTTTGTCTAGATTTGCAGCTAGGCCTGAAGCAGCAGAGAACTCCTTAAAAGCTTGAAACATTAGATCAACTGAGCTCATATCAGCTCTAGCAAAAAGTAACAAATCATCAGCAAACATTAAATGGGTAATGCTAAGCTTCTCACATCTAGGATGATAGTTGAAGTTTGGATTTTCTTTGAGTGCCCCTAACTTTCTGGATAAGTATTCCATGCTGATAGCAAACAAGAAAGGAGACAAGGGGTCACCTTGTCTAAGCCCTTTTTTTTGCTGCAAAGGGTCTACTTGGTATACCATTGATGAGTACTGTATATGATACAGAGGTAACACAAGTCTTAATCCAGTTCACAAATTGAGAAGGGAACCCCAACTCATTTAACAGAGTAAAAAGATAAGGCCATTCCACTGAATCATAGGCCATTCTAAGATCAATCTTCACCGTGCACCTAGGGCTAATATTCTTTGTTGTATAACCCTTTGTAAGCTCAGTAGCTAGCAGTATATTATCAGAGATAGACCTATTAGGAATGAACCCTACTTGAGCTAGGTCAATGATATCACCCACAACTTTCTGAAGCCTCGGAGTGAGGATTTTAGCAATAATTTTGTACAAGACAGTACAGCAGGCTATAGGTCTATATTCTTTCACAGAAGAAGGGTTAGCAACCTTGGGAACAAGTGTAATCAGGGTATAATTGATAGAATCAGGAAAAACACCAGTATCAAAAAAGTTCCAGATGGCCTGGTAAACCTGATTTTTAATCTTACCCCATACCTTCTTGAAAAAGAAGCTATTATAGCCATCAATTCCAGGAGCTTTATTGTCATCAATGCTTTTCAAAGCATTATCAATCTCACCTGTAGTGACTGGTGCAATAAGGTCTCTAGCAGCAGTAGGAGAGACTTGCCTTCCATTCCTAATAAGAGGGACATCCATTCCATCAAGAGAGCTAGCAGCTGTGCCAAGTAAATTCTTGTAGAAATCAAGAACTTCTTTCTGAATATCAACATTTTTAAAGAGTTTAACACCACTTTCATCATAGAGGACTTCAATACTATTTCTGACAAATCTTTCCTTCATTGAATGAAAGAAAAAATGATTATTATTGTCTCCCAATTTAAGCCATTGAATCCTCGATTTTTGCCTATATGCACTTTCCTCAACTGCCATAAACTTCCTTAGCTTTGCACTTTGTGAGGCCTCTTGCATATGAAGTTGTTCAGACTCAGGGTTGCTCAACAGTGAGGTTTGAGTTAGATCCAGCTGCTCCTTGATATGATCAATCCTAGCTCCCAGGTTTGCAAAATCTCTCTTATGAAGTAGCTTCAGTTGGCCCTTTAACACCTTCAACTTGTCCCACACTTGTTGCATCCAATTGTGATTCTCAAAATCCAGCCATGTATCACTTATTATATGATCAAAATCTACATGTTCTGCCATATAATTAAAAAATTTAAATGGCCTACCCCCTTGATGCTGAGAGTTGGCACATTTAAGGATCAAAGGGCTATGATCTGAGAGTCCAGGATTCAGCATTTCAACTACAACCCCTGCATAGTGTATCAGCCATGAACTATTAACCAAGCATCTATCAATTCGACTGAGAACCCTAGCTTCTCCATGACTCTTATTGTTCCAAGAGTAGAAATGCCCACAGCTTCTTAACTCCAAAAGATCAGTAGCTTGAAGACAGTTACTGAAATCTTGAGTCTCATATGTAGTAACAGGTCTTCCTTGAAACCTATCTTCAGAGGCAAGCACAGCATTAAAGTCACCTAACACACACCATTGATCATGAATGTGGTTATTAAGTCTAACAAGACTAATCCATAGGTCTTTCCTAGCCTCCACTGTGTGCAAACCATAAACTATGGTAACAACCATCTTGTTCCCATTCTGCTTATCTGTAATGACTCCATGAATTAATTGTTCCTGCTTCTCTACTAGATCAAAACTTATCACATCAGTATTCCAGCCAACCCAAATTCTGCCTCTAGGAGAGAAATCATAGTTATCCTCCCAATTCCAACAGTTCCCTAGCTTTTTCCTAATTTTACCACTATTTTGGTTTTTAACTTTTGTTTCAAGTAAACCAATAACATGGACTTTATTATTCTTTATATGCTTCTTTACTTCTACTACTGAAGCAGGGTTATTCAAACCCCTTACATTCCATGTACTAAGTATCATGCTGGGTGCAGTTGGTAAGAGCTACTTCCCCCTTCATCTACTGTATGCACCACTGCCCCTGATCCTCCCTCAAAATTGATTCTCTTTTTACAACCATAAGATGGTATAGTACTCCACTCTGTAGTTTGCACAGTTATATCAGGCTGTGCTATAGCTTTACCCTTATCAGTATCTTTAGGAAGACTCTCCACTCTATCGTCATTCTCCCCCTCTATAACCTGCTTCTCACTTTCCCCTTTCTTGACTTGCTCATGCTTATCCAGCTGTTCATTAGCCACTTTAGTGACCTTAGGTATCCAGTGTTGTTTAGGAGCCTCTATCTTAGATCCCATTCCCACCTTCTTCTTTCCACAATCATGGCCTGCAGTTTGGCATTTATGACAAAATGGAGGAATCCAATCATATTGGACTTTTTGCTTTACAATTTCTCCATGAACATCTTCAATATGAATCACCTTTGGTACTGGCTTAGTAACATCCACCTCAATGAGAATTCTAGCAAAGGAAATTCTCATTTGCCTTGTTGTGCACTCATCAGTAAATAAAGGCACTCCCACCATGCTTCCTATCCTGCTAAGAGTTTCAGGCCCCCAACAGTTTAGTGGTAATTAGGAAATCTCACCCACAGTGGAACCACTCTCATAATTTCTTCGTGAAAGTTGAAACTTGTTGTCCAAGCCTTCACTATCAATGGTCTATTATTCAGCGTGAAAGGCCCTGAATAAAGAATTTCATTTCTATCCTCCATATTCTCAAATTTCACTAAGAAATATCCATCCTCATGCAGAAATACTTTAGGTCTAGCAACTGTATTCCATTCCATAGCAATAAACCTTATGATAGTACCAATAGTCGGTGTTTGCCCCACCACATAAACCACCAATGCATTAGCCCATACCTCAGCCAACTGTCCAACTTCCCCTTTATCTATTTGAGCAACATTTTCCCCATTTTTTAAGTTAGGAGCAACAAATTTCAGTGACATACCTTTAGCAGCAAGTTTCTTACCAGTTGTAAGGGTAGCCCATGATTTAGGAACTTCAGGAACCTTCTCTGTATTCTCAGCTAATGCCTCCACAACCTCTGCCTCCTTAGTTATTACTACATTCTCTGCACTTGCTTCAATCACTTTCTCAGCTTCATTGCTCTTCTCATTGTTCTTCATGACCTCAGCTTGTTGTCGTTGACTCGCTCTATTATTAGCAAAAGCTTGCTGCATAGCTGAAATAGCACTTTGCTTACTCATCGGAGCCGGAGCCGGCGTAGTCACTGGTGTTACCATTTCATCAGAACCTGCATTATTTTGCTCCTTCAAAGTTCCTTGCTTTGAAGCTAAAACTTGTGCTTCACGCGTAACTGGGGGATTAGGTGTCTGTGTTTTCTTCTTTCTACCCATTTTTACACCTGGAACTAGTAGATTAGACCTTACGTAGCTGCAGCGTAACCATGGAAGCAAAAACCCTAAACCCTAACGGCGCCTTTTTCGAGAGAGATCTTTCTTAATTTTTATTTGCTAGTCTTAATTTTTAGGTTTGTGATTTTCTGTATATATGTTAAATTCTTATTTTTGTGTATTTGTGTAATTTTCTTTATTTATATTAAAATGTTGTTTCTATGAATTTATGGTTAGTTTAGTTTCTATATATAAATTCTTATTTATATGTATTTTGTATAATTTTTGTTTCTGTATAATGTATTATTGTTGTATATATATTTTTTTGGTATATTTTTAGAATAATATAGTAGGCAATCAAAGTAGCAATAATGTTGCTATAGCCCAGATGAGCTAAGAGTACTCACATTTAACATAGTGCGTCCAAACTTAGAGGAATGTTAAATGTGCAGACCTGCAGCTGCAGGTCTGCAACTTTTTTTTTGACCATCAGTTTCTACATACTGATGCGGTTAGGTAAAATCGCATCAGTAAATCATTTACTGATGCGGTTTGGGACCGTATCAGTAAATATATTGGATCTGCTGCGAGCCTATTCGATGCGGACCATAATCGAATCAGTAAGCCTGATTTTGACCACATCATATAGGCTTTTTTCCACTAGTGTTGAGCGATGCGTCAAATGTGAAACGACTAGTTAAGTGTTATTACTTGTATAAATTCATTAGCATATGATTGTGTGTGTGAGTAACTCTACCTCTAACTATGTGTGAGTGCACTCGTGTACAAGCATGCTATCAAATACTAACTTTTCTATTTTTGTGTGGATGTAGGCCTGTAGTTTCTTTCCTACTAGTAATAACTAGATGTTCAGCTGAACCAATATGTATGCAACTTATACAATTGGTTTGTTCTTGGTCCTCACATCTAGCATTCATAATTTGGCAGCTAATTGTATTTTTATATTAATTTTGAGTTAGAATTGCTACATTACTCAATTGTCCCAAATCGCAATTGAGATAAGAAACCTTCAAAATGATAACATTTGTGAGAAGATTTGAGCTTAATACATTTTCGATAGTAATTTGTTCATTAAATTGTGTTTGGATTAAGTGTTTAAAGTCTTCCTCTTAATTGTTGCTTTGATGGAAACTTGCCTATATAGGAGTTGAACCTACATCTTTACATGTTGACACACAATGCTCTTCCATATTAAGCTAATATGCATATATTCTATGGTATTTAAGTTTGAGAACCTCAATGGTAAACTTTAAATAATCATTTGCTCCAAAAAGCATTCAGACACATCAGATAGACATGATATCTTGGGTATGTTTAAAGCATAGATAGCCAAAAACCAACAGAGTTTAGACTAGAGACATGTCTCTTGCTCAAAGATGAACTGAAAGGAAGTGAACTTACCACATAAAGCAAAATGTAAGTGTAGACACATAATTGTGTCTCCCCATTTAAGGGTCCAATTATGAAACATACCGCGTTATTAGTTGGCGTGTTTTGAAATATTATTCTTAATAATTAATTGTATTTTATGCCCATAAAATATTTTAAAAGTCCAATTATTTATCATTTCCAATAAATATTTTTATTATTTTTAATAAATACAAATAAGATTTTTATTCCGTAAAATTCAATCTCTGGATTTTAAGGATAAAAAATATCTTCATCAATGCGTTTAATGAAAAAGGCTAGCAAATGAGTCGGATTATGTATATAATATTCATTTTTTTTTATCTGTCTTGTGTATGATTTTTATCACCCACATGTTATTATTGTAAACAAGATCTAAGAAATTATTTTAACTAATTCAGATAATTTGGATAACATGCTAGGTTCTTGTAATTTGACTACATAATAACATACGTGTAATCTCCCATAAATTTATCAATTTCATAAATATATCTTAACATATAGTTATTTATATTGGAATATATTTTAGTATTTAAATGATTTATTTCTTGAAAGGTTGACTATTCAAAAGTCAAAGGAATTATTTTAATGATTTAAAGAAGTTAAACATTTTGTCTAGACATGCACTGAAATATATTTGAAAGCTTAAATACTTTTTGGATTTGAAAAAGGATTTCTAATTAGGTATGAGAAACTGATGTTATGATTTTATATAGAGTTTTCCCCCCTACTTATATGCTAAAAAGGATGCTTATGGTGCTCTTAGGAGCCATTTTGTATGAACTTTCTCCATCTAGTTATAGTTTGTTGTTTTGTGTCAAATTGCAGGTTTTAGGGAACTATTCCCTATTTTCTATCTGTTATATGACCGCTACTCTGGATTGGAGAGGACGCTGAGTCCCGGGGTCACGAGGACGCTTTCCGGGACCCTTGAGCAAAGAAGAGCTGAAGATTTGGCACTTGAAGCCAAGAAACCACGAAGGATGTTGAGCCCGATCGGGAGCCCGATAGACACAAATAACTTTTGTTGTGGGCACGATCGGGTCTTCAAGCCCTGTCGTAATTCGCTGTTGACGCCCGATCGCGCGGTTTGGCCCGAATTCATCGCGCACCCGTGGAAATTTATGATGCGTCACTGCTGAGTTAACAGACGACCCAATGACATCGGGCGGGTCGGCCCGTTGACATCAGGCGCCTCGTTTTTATGCCGATTCTCGTGCTTTGAAACCTGATTACGTCGGGCATAGTTGGCCCGATCGGGCAACGACCCGCCACGCACTTTTTAATGAATTCCGGGCTAGTTTTAAAGACTTTTTCCTATGGGTTTTAGGACTTGTATACATAGCAAAATCAGAATTTCTATTATTCATCTTAGTTTTAACATTAGTTTTCATAGTTTTCTCTATAGAGTGATTTTAAGAACCCTAGTTTGTTGCTTTTTGCTTTCAATTCAAGATCAAACGTTTGGCTTATTCACAAGTTCAATACAATTCTTCAATTTGGTAATCTTTCTTTATTGTTTATTAGATTACTTTCTTAGTTATTTGCAATGTTTCAAAGTATGAGTTTTTATATTGATTTTGTTATTGTTTTCATAATTATGAGTGAGTAGTTTCATTTCTAGGATTGTGGGGATCTAAGTATGTTACGAGGGATTGATAGATTAGTCTAATTGCCTTGTATTTCAATTGTTTTCTGTGGTTGAATTATTCATGCTAGATTTATAAGTTAGGCCTGATTTATATTTCTAATATCGCAATTCCGAATCTACTTCGAGAGGAGAGATATCGTATAGGCTTTCAATCATTAGCCAAAGTGACCCTTGACCATGCGAGAGAGGCTAGGTGATCTTTGAGGGAGGTAATATTCGAGAAAAATTGCATGTGCCCTAGATAATTTGACTTATTGGGTGGTTGTTATTCGTCCCAGATTTCCCGAATTGTATGCATAGTGATCCATAATTCTAGTACTTCATTAATTGATTTATACCTTCGTGTTTATTTCTGTCATTTTCTTAGTTTAGTAACACAACCATCTTCAATTTGATTTTTGTTAGTATAATAATAGAGTTCAGATATAATAATAAACTTTCTCCCTGTGGATTCGATCCTGACTTCCCTGACTACTAGTAATGGACCTTAGGTTATTTTTGATTAGGTGATACGATTTTAGCCTGTCAAAATTTGGCCCCGTCGCCGAGGAGACGACTATTTTTATTTTGTCTGAATTATAGTATTACACTAACCTCTACTCTGAAGAACACTTGACCTTTGGAGCATTAGTGTTTTTGGTGTATGAGCAGGAAATTGAAATTCCCAAATGTCATTCCATTTGATCCAGAGATTGAAAAGACCGTTCGTAGACTCAAAAAGAAAACTAAGCAAGCAAAGTTGTCTGCAAGGACACCCTCCCAAAAGACACCTTCTCCACCATCTTTAACAAAACAAGAATTCCCCGTCTCACCTATTACTCTCAAAATTGGTGAGAATGATACACGAAACTTCAAGGACTATACACAAGCACCTCCTGGTAATGTGCCTACCGGAGTACGGATGCCACTATCCCTGCTACGAATTTTAATATCAAGTTTCATTTTCTGAATATGGTTCAGAATAATCAGTTTGCTGGGTTACCATCTGAACACCCAAATCAGCACCTGCAGCGATTTTTACAATGTTGTGCTAAACTCATCTTATTTGGCTTCTCTGTGCGCGACAGAGCTCTATTTTGGTATAATAAGACGCCTTCTGCCATTACCACCTGGGCAGAACTTTCCAAGATTTTTCTCATCAAGTGGTACCCTTACCAAAAAGACTGCAGATATGAGACATGTCATAGTTACTTTCACCCAAGATCCTTGTGAGTCCTTGTATGAAGCTTGGGAGAGGTGCAACGATCTACAACTTCTCTGTCCTCATCATGGTTTGGACCAGTGGTATTTGTGTCAGATTTTCTACACTAGAGTTAATGCAGATACAAGACGGGTAATTGATGGAGCATCCGGTGGGTTCTTCATGGATAAGGCCATTGATGAAGGGTATGAACATCTAGAGAAATTAGCATCTAATCAAGCATCTACTATTCATTCCTCTATGAAAAAGGGAGGTAAACATGATGTTGAAGCCATTTCCTTACTGTCTGGGCAACTAGCTGCTTTAACTCAAAAGATCGATTCCTTGAAGTTAGGTAATGACTCCTCCCACATGAGTGTGAACGCGATGGCTAGTGCTTCTAATTACAATGTTCTCACTTGTGATGCTTGTGGGATAACTGGGCACAACTCTCAAGAGTGTCCTACGCTCCTATCCTCTAATGTAGGGGGCAACTGTGAGGCAGCTAATGCTTTTTAGTCACAACCTAGGAATCAGCTCAACCCATATTCTAACACCTATAATCCAGGGTTAAGAAACCATCCACTTTCATATAGGAGTAATATTGTGTTGAATCCTCAGCCTCAACAACATATGTGCCTCAACAACAGGTTCAACAATATCAACCTCCACAACAAGCTCCTGCTAGCTTCCAGAGAAATCAAGCTCCATAACAACCTGCTCCTACTGCCGACCCAGCCATGACCGAGTTGAAGAACATGATATTTGAGATGCAAAACAGGTTTAATGCTTTTCAAGCCGACACAAAAACTCAACTAGAAAATTTGGGTACGCGTAACAAGATGTTGGAGACTCAACTAGCTCAGTTGGCTAGTTCTTCTGCTAGTAGGTCACCTGGATCATTACCTTCACAGCCAATGCAACCAAGGAATACTG
Source organism: Beta vulgaris subsp. vulgaris (assembly GCF_026745355.1). Lineage (NCBI taxonomy): Eukaryota > Viridiplantae > Streptophyta > Magnoliopsida > Caryophyllales > Amaranthaceae > Beta > Beta vulgaris. The sequence continues at coordinate 40,268,623 of NC_079205.1, forward strand.
CCAATGCCATCACTCTTAGGAGTGTAACACAATATGATGGTCCAACGATGCTTAAGGATGATCCGGTTGAGCTAGAAAAAATTGCAGATGTCACTGAAAATTCCACAGCTCCTGAGGAGGCTACCAATGCAAATGTAGAGAAGCATATAGTACCTGAAAAAGTTTCATCTTCCAATCCTGTGATAAAGGTACCATTCCCTAATTTCCTATTGAAAAATAAGCTTGATCACCAGCTCGGTAAGTTTATGTAGGTAGTAAAGAATCTTCAAGTAACTGTCGCATTTATGAACTTATTACTCAAGTTCCTGCATATGCTTAATTTTAAAGGAAATTCTAACTAGGAAGAGTGCTTTTAATGCAGTTGAAACTGTTGCCTATACTAAAGAATGTATTGCTCTTTTCCAAAATCAATCCCATCCTAAATTGAAAGATTCGGGGAGTTTTTGTATCCCTTGTAACATTGGCACCATTTTCATTGACAAAGCCTTATGTGATTAGTGTTAGTGTCACGCCCCTTACCATTTGCAAAAAACTTGACATAGGAGATTTAAAATGTACCAACATTACTCTTCAAATGGCTGACCGTTCTGTTAAATACCCCCTAGGTATCTTAGAGGACGTTCCTGTGAGGGTAGGTAAATTTTTATTCCTGTGGATTTTGTTGTGCTTGACATGGAAGAGGATACTCAAATCCCAATCATTTTAGGGAGACCATTCCTTCATACTGCTGGAGCTGTCATAGATGTTAAAAATGGGAAATTGACTTTGACTGTGGGAGATGATAAGGTGACTTTTAGTTTTACCAATGCTTTAAAAATCCCATCGCTAGAGGAAGCCTGTTAAGAATAGATGTCATTGATTGCTGGTTAATGATGACATGCCTCAATCCCTTATGCGGGATCCTTGGAGGCTTTGCTTTGTTTTACTCTTCCACAGGTGATGTATTTCCGATACTGAAGTGGATGCTTGGGAAGCAGCTTTTACCGTGTAGACCTTGACAGTATTACCACTCACGAGGAGGAACGGTTAGTATGTTTCACTCAACCGGTAGAGGTAAAGAAACCTGAACTGAAACTCCTTCCCCCTTCTTTGAGATATGATTTTCTGGATGATTCTGAAATTCTCCTATGATTGTTAGTGCTTCACTGAATGATGGTCAAACGTCTCAACTTTTGTCTGTTTTGAGAAAATATAAAAAGGCCATTGGATTTAGTATTGATGATTTGAAAGGCATAAGCCTTGACTTTTGCATGCATAAAATTCATCTAGAAGATGATCATCATCCTAGTATACAAGGCCATCGTCGTTTGAACCCCAATATACAGGAAGTTGTCAAGAAAGAGGTTATGAAATTGCTTGATGCTGGGATCATCTACCCATTTCTGATTCTAAGTGGTAGTCCAGTTCAAGTGGTTCCTAAAAAGGGGGTACTACTGTAGTTAAAAATGAGAAAAATGAATAATTGCTACAAGAGTAGTACGGGTGGCGTTATGTCATTGACTATAGGAAATTAAATGTTGCCACAAGAAGAAAGACCACTTTCCCCCCCTTCATTGATCAGATGTTGGAAAGGCTAGCTTGTCGCTCTTATTTTTGTTATCTAGATGGCTATTCCAGTTTCTTCCAAATCTCTATCCATCCAGAAGACCAGGACTAGACCACATTTACATGTCCTTATGGTAGATTTGCTTATCGTAGGATTCCATTTGGACTATGAAATTCCCCCCGCTACTTTAAAACGTTGTATAATGTCCATCTTTTCTGAGTTTATTAAGTCCATTATATATGGAAGTGTTCATGGATGAATTTAGCGTGTATGAAGTTGATTTTGATGCATGTTTCATAAATTTAGCTAAAGTTTTGAAAAGATGTGAAGTTGTCAACTTGTACTGAACTGGAAGAAATGCCACTTCATGGTTACTGGAGGAGTGGTACTTGGTCATATTATCTTTGAACAAGGCATCCAGGTGGATAAAGCAAAAATTCAAGCGATTGAGCAATTACCCCCTCCTGTGAATACCAAAGGAGTTAGAGGCTTTCTTGGTCATGCGGGCTTTTATCGCCGCTTTATCAAGGACTTTTCTAAAATTACTAAACCACTTACTCAGTTGCTCCTCAAGGATGCCCCGTTCATGTTTACTGATAAGTGTCTTGTGTCTTTCATCAGGATCAAGCAAGCTTTAATTACTACTCCTATCATTCAATCTCTAGATTGGACCCTTCCATTTGAGATTAGGTGTAATAGCCGGTATTTCTAAACATGTTTAAGGTGAGTTAGTTATTTATAAATGAAACTAGACTATTTGGAGAATTATAGTATTATGATTCTTGTATTGTGAAAATTTATGAGTTTTGAAATTTTGATAATCTAAAATCAGATTTTTGGTAAAATAAATATAATAAAATAAAAAAACCCCATTTCCTTTCTTATCTTCCGTGGCATTTGGTGGGGATGCCACAATAGTAATGTGTTGTCAAATTTTTACCAAGCTTTGCCAAAGATAAATGAAACCCCAAATTCCTAATTTTCTCCTCTCATTCACTGACATCCCTCTCAAACCTCTATTCACCTAGCTTCGGGCTTCCTCATCGGAGTAGCCGCTGCCCATTTATTTTTGGTTTTTCTCTCTTCTCGTTGTGGTCGCCGGCGTGAGCTGATGCCACTATTTTTTTTTTGTATATCAAAAGCAAGATTAAGAACTCAATTTATTTGTGAAATCATAAAATTGAAATAAAACTCATTTCAAGAGGGATTTGAATTCTTGGAATTGAAAAGAGGAGGAAGATAGCTTATACTTATACCCCCATAAAAGAGATGAAGGAGATGATGGTTGCAAGCACCAACAACAACTATGCATGAATCACACACACACGCATCAGCACAAAAGAACACACAGCAGCAACGCTTCAACAAGTTCAGCAGCAACACCAAACTTGTAAGAGCATAACTCACAGCTCCGAACTCCGAATTGGACGATTTTTGTGCCTAAATTCAATAACGCAAAGAGATCTACAACTTTGATGAAGAAACAAGGAGAAAATTTGGATTGCATGTTGGAGAAAATTGCAGAAATAGATTGACGAAAACAGAGAAGATGAAATAAGAGAGAAGGAAAATAGGTTTTTGGGGGTGTGAGGGTTTCATCTTTACTGAGTCCTTTCTATTTGTTTTGAAGTTGTTTGATGAATTAAGAAGCTTAGATCATTCTACTGCAGGTTGCCTTTAGGATTGTTTAACTGTTGCTTTTGAAGTTGTTTGATGAAGTTGCCTTTGAAATGTTGAGCGTTATATTGAATTTTAGAAATCATATATCGTTTATAGTCATGGCCGTGGTTATAGATGCATCTTCATGTGTGGATTTGAGAAATATACATGACTTTGTTATGCTATTGGAATTGGATCGGATATGTTTATATTTAAGAAATATGATTTGAGTATGATAATGTAAAAAGGATTTCGAAATTGTTTAGCTGGCTTAGTTTATGAACTGAGATAATAGTGGGCAAGGTACAGGTGGAGGAAAATGATTCGTATATGAGTTAAGACCAGATAAGGTCGAATATTATGTTATGTTATGTTATGTTATAAGCCTGTACTTGCCAACGATTTGTGTTAAGTAATTGAGCTATGCCAGCGATATATTTTAAAGGATGGATTATTTTCGAACAATTACCAAGTTTGTTTCTGATACGAAAAACGTTTGCGAATCAAAATCGTTTTGACGGGATGAAGTAAAGTTACTGAGCTTTCCGCTCATTTTAGTTTTTGTTTTATATTCTCCTCTGTAATTGCAGGTTCTCGTATTGGAAGCTCAGAGTGGATCAAAGCAAGAATTTTGTCATTGAGTAGTAAATAGATTAGTGATTCAGAATTTGTAATTAGAAGTATTCAAGTGCTTTATGAATAAAATATTATATTGTTGTGGGCATCGAGTAAGATATTATGTAATTTGTTATTGGTTTTGAGGATGATTTGTTGTGGGCCCGTAACCCACAAGTCTAGGATCGTGTAAATAGGTTATATTTCCGCTGCGAGTAAATATTAATTCGAGGTTTATTAAGCGTTGATTGTAATTAGTGAATCTTAAGTGTATTTAGCTAGCAGCTCGAAAATGCGGGCTGTTACAGATGGTATCAGAGCATGGTTGTTTTAAAGTCGTCTTGATCTTCATATCATGGCATATGAATTTAAGAGAGATATTTTGGAATGTTTGAAATTAATTGGGTTATGAGTTGGTTAAGAATTGAGGAATAGAGATTAAGATATTAAAGGTTGAGTATTATGAATTGAAGTTGAATAGGTTGATAGTTCTTTTGGGATTCTAGCTTGTCATATGAGTAATGATTTGAGAAAATTATGTTATAGGAATTATGAAGAATTTGGATTCGAGATTAGTGATTATATTTTGCGGAAACAATTGATCTTTCGAGGTGTTGGAGTTTAGAAAGAGTTGATTTGATTGATTTTTGTTAAATATGTTTTATGTGATCTGTTTGTTTTAAAATGATCTAAAGTTTTACATTTTCAAATTTCGAGGACGAAATTCTCTTAAGGGTGGTAGTATGTAATAGCCGGTATTTCTAAACATGTTTAAGGTGAGTTAGTTATTTATAAATGAAACTAGACTATTTGGAGAATTATAGTATTATGATTCTTGTATTGTGAAAATTTATGAGTTTTGAAATTTTGATAATCTAAAATCAGATTTTTGGTAAAATAAATATAATAAAATAAAATAAAAAAACCCATTTCCTTTCTTATCTTCCGTGACATTTGGTGGGGATGCCACAATAGTAATGTGTTGTCAAATTTTTACCAAACTTTGCCAAAGATAAATGGAACCCCAAATTCCTAATTTTCTCCTCTCATTCACAGACATCCCTCTCAAACCTCTATTCACCTAGCTTCGGGCATCCTCATCGGAGTAGCCGCTGCCCATTTATTTTTGGTTTTTCTCTCTTCTCGTTGTGGTCGCCGGCGTGAGCTGCTGCCACTGTTTTTTTTTGTCTTTTCGGTGCTGCCCTGTTTTCTCTCTCCTCGTGGTTGTTGCTGCCGTTAGTTGTGCGGCGATGCTAGTGGTGCAGTGAGTAGTAGTTGCTGCTGTGCGACAGTGCTGTTGTTGGTTGTTCTTAATTCCATTTTCTCTCTCCTCTGCTTCTGTGTTGTTGCTGTCGTTCGATTGGTGTTCCGACGTTGCCACTGTGGTGCGCCAATGTCGTTGTTGATCTTTGATCGGTTTTGAATGTCTTTTGCAAGGTATAAGCTCGATCCATTTCTTTCTTTTCTCCTATTGAATTCCAAGAACCTAAATTCAGAATTTATTTTGATGTTGTTGAGAACATTCTTCAAACCAATATTCGTTTATTACAATATTATTTTTCTAAATATAGTGGTGATTTAAAATAGCAACTTTGATTAAAATATTATAGATCAATCAAAATTTTTTGGTAAAGTTAAAGATTGTATCTTTCCCCTTAAGTTAATGGATTGGATTAAGGTTTATTCTCTGCATTGGTATTTCTTAAGTTAGTTATGAAATCAAATTTCAATAAATAATGTGGTTCAATATATTTTCTGTAAATTAGAGTGGGAAACTAGAGTTATCAGGTGACATCGAAAATGTGAGTTGGTTAGGGAAATGGTTTGAATATAAGGGTTGTATTAGTTTATAGAAGAGTTTAGAAAGTGTGGGTAATAAAAATGAATGATAATTATTGTTATTATTGTGAGGTGGTTGTTGGAGGATGGCTATAGAGGCGTTTATGATTCAAGGTGATATGGGAAATCAAGTTATGATGCTTGGAGGTTTCGTATGATTATTATTGAGTATGAGGTAACCTTTATGTTCAGCAAAATTTATTTGAATGCCCGTGTATGCGTTATATTGAATTTTAGAAATCATATATCGTTTATAGTCATGGCCATGGTTATAGATGCATCTTCATGTGTGGATTTGTGAAATATACATGACTTTGTTATGCTATTGGAATTGTTCGGATATGATTATATTTAAGAAATATGATTTGAGTATGATAATGTAAAAAGGATTTTGAAATTGTTTTAGCTGGCTTAGTTTATGAACAGAGATGAATAGTGGGCAATGTACAGGTGGAGGAAAATGATTCGTATATGAGTTAAGACCAGATAAGGTCGAATATTATGTTATGTTATGTTATAAGCCTGTACTTGCCAGCGATTTGTGTTAAGTAATTGAGCTATGCCAGCGATATATTTTAAAGGATGGATTATTTTCCGAACAATTACCAAGTTTGTTTCTGATACGAAAAACGTTTGTGAACCAAAATCGTTTTGACGGGCTGAAGTAAAGTTACCGAGCTTTCCGCTCATTTTAGTTTTTGTTTTGTTTTGTTTTGTATTCTCCTCTGTAATTGCAGGTTCTCGTATTGGAAGCTCAGAGTGGATCAAAGCGAGAATTTTGTCGTTGAGTAGTAAATAGATTAGTGATTCAGAATTTGTAATTAGAAGTATTCAAGTGCTTTATGAATAAAATATTATATTATTGTGGGAATCGAGTAAGATATTATGTAATCTGTTATTGGTTTTGAGGATGATTTGTTGTGGGCCCATAACCCACAGGTCCAGGATCGTGTAAATAGGTTATGTTTCCGCTGCGAGTAAATATTAATTCGAGGTTTATTAAGCGTTGATTGTAATTAGTGAATCTTAAGTGTATTTAGCTAGCAGCTTGGAAATGCGTGCTATTACAGTTTTTCTTCTCTTAGGTGGTTGTTCCTTTGGTTCAATAGGGGCAAGAACTTGTTCCTCCAGAATTACTTCCACAAGTTCCTCTTCTACTGCCTTCGGCAGTTTTCTATTTTGAGAAGAAGTGGAAGCAATCCTCCCTTGTGTCAACACCCTATCTTGGGCAGAGTGGTCCAAACCATAAAAAGTCTTTTCATTTAGAATATTACCTTGTTTTATATCCAAGGTAGGTCAACCTGTAGTCCTGACTTTGAAGTGAGAAAGAAGAGAAGTAATGAGTGCTCCATATAATAAAAAAAATGGTTCTCAATACAAGGGGTTACATGTTGTATAAAGAGAAAAGGGAAGTTAATTTGGATGTGGTGGTCAAGGCAAAACATATAGCACATATCTAAGAGACCAACCTCATTCCTCTTTTCAGTTCAAGGAATGAGTGCTCTCCAAACAAGGTTATACAAAATTTTGTGGACAGGAGAGAAAAGATTGTGATTAATTTCATTTTGGCCAGCAGTTCCCACAAAAGATTCAACAATATCATCTTGGGAGAAATTAGGCCAGGAAAGGTGAAAAATCATTTCCTCTTAAAATATAAATCAGTTCCTTTGCAAGAAACTTCTCATATTTTTTCTAAAGTTTCTTGGAAAAATTTAGTTTTCTTCCCCCTAACTTCAGTAGTGCATACTTTATCAATATTGATGAAGTTTGCACAAAATTCATTCACAGCTAAAGGAACTAAGGCATTGTTGTAAGCGGTTTCAAACAAGTGTTCCATACCCTGTTCCTCTAGAATATTTGTTCACTCAGTAAATTTTATTTTCTTGGCCTATTCAAGATCTACACAAAATCCTAACACATGCCTTAAATTACTTCGCTCCACTCTTTTCTTGGAGGAAGAAGCAGCAGTTTCTTTGGAAGGCAAATGTAGCTTTTTCTTCCCTCTTAACTAATTCTGGGGTTCCTTCCTCATCATCTTCCTCAATCAGTTTTTTCTTCTCACACTTCTCCTTGGTGACTCCAGTTGTTGCTCTTCCACCGTCATTGTTGTTTCTTGAAAATTTTCGGCTTTTAGGGTTTTTGGATGGAGAAGAGGGGATTTCCATTTGAGAGGTTTTGGGAGTTTTTGCTTTTGAAAAAGGTGAATTGAAAGAGGTTTTTGACATTTGGTGAAAAGAAATTGAGGTTATGTGTGGTGCGAAGAGGTGTGAAGGAGATGATCAATGGTGAAGTTAAAGCGTTTAAGGAACACGGTTTTGGAAGGAAAGAAGGAAAGCGAAACAAGATACATGTAACAGTAAATAAAGAGTTACACGCGTAAAAATTAAAAAGACAAAAATAAAATAAATGATAAAAGATTAAAAAAAAGGCAATCAAGATTTGATTAAATCTTATTCATATATTTATGGGATTTTTCTGATTTTTTGGTTTTTGTGAAAATTTTAATTTATGGAAAGAAAATAAATTCTAAGAAACTTGTACTACAGGAACAACTTATGCTAATTATCAAAATTCTTCATATCATGCATGTTTCTATAACTTAGGAACAATAAGGGAAGTATTATGTGACATTTGTCATGTTTATGTTTTGAACATCTTAATTTTTAATGGTCTTAGGTAATTAATCACAGTCACTTAATATCACATAGTTAGACATGAGGGATTGGAATACAAAAAATTACTTAAGTTTTATTAAACCTAACTCAAGCCTTAATTTTACATATCTATCTCTTTGTAGAGGCTTGGTTAGTATATCAACAATCTGATTTTCAGTTTGACAAAACTCAAGTTTAATCAAACCTTTTTCCACATTTTCTTTTAGAAAGTGATGTCTGATATGTATATGCTTAACTCTTGAATGATGCACTGGATCTTTTGAAATACTAATGGCACTTGTATTATCATAATGAATAGGAACACAATTAAAGATTTCCATAGTCACAAAGTTGTTTTAACTAATGGCACTTGTATTATCATAATGAATAGAAGAAGATTCCATAGTCACAAAGTTGTTTTATCTAAAGCTCTAGTAGTGGATAAAGCAACTATGTTTTGTTTCTTGGTGCTCCAAGAAACTACACTATGACTAAGAAATTGAACCATACCTGAGGTACTTTTGTTATTTACAAGATCTCCAACATAGTCAGCATCAACATATCCTCTTAACTCGAATATATCACTTCTTGGATTGAAAAGTCCAAGATCATCTGTTCCTTTCAGATATCTAAGAATTCTCTTCACAGTAGTTAGATGAGACTCCTTGGGATTTGCTTGAAATCTAGCACACAAACCAACACTAAAAGCTATGTCTGGACGGCTAGAATTTAGATACAAAAGTGAACCAATCATGCCTATATATTTTGTTTGATCAACACTTGTTCCTATGGAATCTTCTTCTAATCTTGTTGAAGTTCTCATTGGAGTGTGATTAATCTTTGAATTTTCAAGGCTATATTTCTTTAACAGTTCCTTTATGTATTTTTATTGGTGAATGATTGTTCCTTTTTCAGTTTGCTTGATTTGTAATCCAAGAAAGAAATTTAACTCATCCATCATATTCATCTCAAATTCATTACTCATAAGGTTTAAGAATTCTTTGCGTAATGATTCATTAGTTGCTCCAAAAAAATAATGTCATCAACATATATTTGAATAAGAAGTATGTCAGTTCCTTTCGATTTTAGAAACAAAGTTTTATCCACTTTTCCTCTTTTAAAGTTGTTTTCTAAAAGGAACGTATATAATCTCTCATAACAAGACCTAAGTGTTTGCTTTACCCCATAAAGAGCCTTGTCAAGCTTATAGACATGGTCTGGGAGATCATTGCTTTCAAATCCAGGGGGTTGTTCAACATATACATCTTCATTGACATAGACATTAAGAAGCGCACATTTGACATCCATTTGATATAGTTTAAATCCCATAAAAGCAGCAAATGCAATTAGTATTCGAATGGCTCAAGTCTAGCAATAGGAGCAAAGGTTTCTTAATAATCAATTCCTTCTTGTTGATTCAAACCTTTTACTACAAGTCTAGCTTTGTTCCTTATAGTTGTTCCATACTCATCTAGTTTGTTTCTAAACACTCATTTTAAGCCAATAGAGATAGAGAGAGAAAATCCTTCATATGGAACTTGAAATCTAAGATTGATTCAATTTGGATAGAAGATTTTAAGGAATTCAAGCATCATTCAATTAGAGTTATTATTTGTCTCTTCTCTTTTATTTCTGTCATTTCAATTTTACGCTTTCAAATCCTTCTTTTTGATTCATATTTGATCCAGTGTCCACCTAAACACAAACAAAAACTACATTTAGTAATATTAATACGAAAAATGACAAAAATAATAGCAAAAATAAAGAAAAATGAAAAACATCCAATGCATTTACACAAATGTTGCAAATGGACGAAAATAAATTTAAAATGAATTAAAAAGTTAATAAAAAAATCCCTAACTATGAGTGCCATAAATGTCACTCATACGTGATGTAAAAAAAAGGGTAGTTTCAAAGGCAACCACAATTCATGTCATTCAAAAAAATATCTTCAGATGTAACAATAATCTATGTGATGCTAAAAGTAGTTTTAGAGACAATCAATATTAAAGTGATGCTAAATACATGGCTTTAGAGACAACTAAGTTCATGTGATGCTAAAAAAAATGGCTTGAGAGACAACTAACTTCATGTGATGCTAAAAACAATGGCTTAGAGACAACTAACTTCATGTGATGCTAAAAAAATGAATTTAGAGACAACCAATATTCATATGATGCTATAAAAATGGATTTAGAGACAAGCAATTTCATGTGATGCTAAAACAATGCCTTATGATCAAGCATAATTCAATTGATAATGAAAATTATCTTCAGATGCAATTATTTTCTAATACTTAAGGGTAAAAAAAAGTTAGTTCCACTGCAACCACAATTCAAGTGACATTAAAAAAAATCTTTAGATGCAACAATAATCTATGTGATCATGACGAAAAAAATGGCTATAGAGACAACTAAATTCATGTGACGTTAAATACATGGCTTTAAAGACAACTAACTACATTTGATGCTAAAATTAAGGGCTATAGAGACAACTAAATTCATGTGATGCTAATTACATGGCTGTAGAGACAACTAACTACACTTGATGCTAAAAAAATGGCTCTAGAGACAACTAAATTCATGTGACGCTAAATACATGGTTTTAGAGACAACTAACTACAATGGATGATAAAACAAATGGCTTTAGAGACAACTAAATTCATGTGACTCTAAATACATGGCTTTAGAGACAACTAACTACAGTTGATGCTAAAAAAATGGCTTTAGAAACAACTAAATTCATGTGATGCTAAAAATATGGATTTAGAGACAACTAATATTCATGTGATGCTAAAAACATGGTTTTAGAGGCAACCAACATACATCTGATGCTGAAAACTATCGTTAGAGGCACCAGAATATATACTTGACACTAAAAACCATATAATTTAGAGGCAACTATGTTTATGTGATGCTAAAAGGGGGTTTCAGAGGCAACTCAGCAAGATGATGTGCCTCTATAGCCAATTTTTTTGTAGTGAAACTTCTTGGGCCCAACAAGAAGAAACAACCTCGACGACTAGAGATTTTAAACTCAACACTTTCACTAATTAGGCCAAACAACTTTTCTACAACCTAATTCTACTCACGGGCAACACCTTAAGTTCCTAAACTCAAGTTCCTGAACAACTGTTCCCTTAACAACTGTTCCTCTCAACTTCACTTAAGTTTTTTTCACTTTAACTCGCTTCACTCAAAGCTTCTCTCTTACAGAACTTCACTCAAAGTCCCTTTACCCCAAAAACCAAGACACAATTGATCATTAATAGCTTGTGGAATAGAGTAAGAAGGTGAGGAACAAATGACTTTTATGAGAGAATGAAGGCACTAACATACTTTACTTATTTAAACTCACTAAATTACTTGGTCAGATGCAAATTGGAACTTAGTTAGACACTAGTATTTATAGTGGTAATAACTTAAAATGTGGGAATAAAACATGTGTCAGTGATATAACCAATATACCATGATGTTCCTTACTCGGAGGAACATGTTTCTCCTTAAACCCAAAATCTCAATGATCACTGTTAAACGTTGGAGATAAACATGATATTGCTCCCTTAATTTTAGCAACCACTTAAATCAGTATTTCTAAAATCTGATTGAATTAAAAAAAACCAAAATAAAATCCTTTTACCAAAATATTATCTTTAAAAGTATTTTCCATAAAACCGAAAAGGATATTATTTTCTTTATAAAAATAAAATCTTTTCCTTAAAAAGACTTTCCTTAAAATCATATTTTTTACTTAAATAAAACGGTTACCTAGAATCTAGACATAAATTACTCAACAGACATAATTAAACCGTTGTACTGCTTCATCCTAAGTCTAGTTCCTTTAACTTATTGTGACAACGTCGGTTCGTCTTTTCCTTACAAAAGAACAAACACTCATTCTCATTTTAAATCGCCACAGTTCCTTACCATTCTTACTCGTTCTTTTACATTGGAACTAGAAACAAAAAGCCTCGCTTTGGTCTTCTTGTTCCAATGTCTCCGGTATCAAATCTTTGAACATCTTCACTTAGTCTTCAAAATCCAAACTTGATTTTTTCTTTGACTTAGTATTCTCTTTGTTCCTTTTATTGATACCTTGAAATTGATTCACTTTAACAACTTGTTAGTCCAATACTTAGTTTGCATCTTTGTTCTTTTGTCATTATCAAAACTAGGGTTCAATATACTTTTTTTTTTTTTTTTTTTGCCTGCACTAATCGTTTTTTTTAGTAAGGCTTGCACACAAGTTTTTGGTTATGGGTAGTGGAAGGCTTGAAGGCTATTTGTGGAGCTTTGATGTTGAAGGGATTGTTTGGTTTATGATCATGGAGATGATGGTTTAAGGATGATGGCTTATGGAAGGGAGAGGGGAATAACTCCTTATCTAAAGTATGTCCTCTTTTTTTTTTTTTTACCATTTTTAAAATTTCAGATCTCTTTTTATGATTATTAGTCAAGTTCATTAGGTGATTTAGGTTTCATCATTGAATTAGAAGCATAAATAAAAATGATGGATGCCCAATGAAAATGAAATTATTTTATTAATTAGAAATATATAGAACAAGGCTGATAAAAATTAAAGTCCTAAAGGACATAGACTCGACGGGAAAGGAAATGAAGGAGCTAAGGAGGGACGTCTGACTCAACCTAGAAAACTAGCATTAAATGATTAAGCCCTGACATTATTTAGGCACTTCCCAAGGGGTGGCCACTATTGCTGACTTTTGCTGCATGCGGAATTGACAATCTACTGTCTTTAACCGTATCCTGTAGATGATTCTTTAAGATCTAACACGCAGATGTTGGGTGTCCATTCCCTCAGTGGTACTTGCAGTAGGCATTTGGATCCCACCTCTTGGATTTATTCTCGGAAGTAAGGTTTTTGATGTAGTCATTTATTATACAAGCAGGGGGAGTGAAATGAGTCTTCTTATGTGCCTCCATTTTTATCCCAAATCTGGCTAGTTTGTGAGCCACCACGTTTATATCTCTTTTCGTATGGAGGAAGTTCCCTCTTCCATGATGAACTTTAATAACATCACTTATGATAACAAGTTCATGATGTGGATAGTTTTCAGCCCCATATAACATGATTTTCAAAGCCCGAGCATCAATTTCGACTTCCAAATGACTAATACTGAAATCTCGGGTCATAATGAGACCTTCGCGAAATGGCACTGGGCTCAATAGGCAATAAGCACTTTTTTCTTGGTTTTAGGTTTTGGAATATGCGAATCGGATAAAATGATGATATACTACTGCCGTACTACATAAAGTCCAACGTTTCACTTCAACCTTTTTTCTTTTACATATTTTTAACTATAATTTTTGCAAAAAAAAAATTGGGAGGCCCACACCACCCAAACCTCACGTGAGTCCGTCTCTACACATGACTATATTTTTCCTCAAAGTATAGATCACTAGATGATGAGCCCATGGGTGAATAATGTAAAAATCCAATTGTTGAAATAGAAAAAGATGGGTAGGAAGTAAATTTGTAAATGGCCAAAATGGGTATTTCGTCGTGTTCAACACTCCAAAGTCCAAACCCAGGCTTTCCCGGCAGTTTGATCGCTTCGGTTGGGGCGTTTTGACAAACTTTCATCAAGAGAGAGATAGTAAGAGAGAGAGAGAGAGAGAGAGGGAGGACTACAGGAGGCAATGGAGAACGTAGGAACAGACGCCCTGAAGTATGTTTGGAAAGGAGCCATACCACTTCAGATTCATCTTCACGATTCTGAAGTCACCACTCTTCCTCCTCCTCCTCCAGTTTTGGTGTGCAATCTTTCTCATATATTTTGATTATTATTGAACTTTCTTTGTTTGGGTTTTCTCTTTTGGTAATTGAATATGATGTTTGTAGTTCCATACTTATGGTTTCAACAATCTCTAATTCTTTGTTTGGTGGGTTAATTTAGTTGAATCTTTTCGTGTAAACAAGTCAATGCAAGTAGTTGCCTATTATGAATTTATAAAGAGTTGGGTTTGTTGGGTTTATCCTAGATTATTAGTTACTAGTTTAGATTCCCATTTAAATCTTAATTTGTTTCCCCTTATGATTGCTGATCTCTTTAGTGAGTTCATTTGGAGGTGACTGTAGTCTGTAACTCTGTATGCTGTGGAGTTGAGTAAAGATTTAATGGGTTTCTATTTAAGCCCGTGCTTGTACTGTTCGGAATCGTTCACTGGGTAAAATCAATTATGGAGTGCTACTCTAGAAGGTGAACTGTTGTGTTAAGTAGTTCGGGAGGGGTTCTAGATTACCTGAAATGGGGGTATATGCCAAATTGGTTGAATAGGTTTATCTGCTGCTTCTGAGACCAAGAGTAATAACTTACTCCGAACGGGGGTTACAGATTCCTCCATCTGGTTCTAACCATCACCTCCAGCCGTCCATTGTCCAACCTCCCCTTATCTTAGCCTCTAATTGATTGCTGTTACTCCTTAATCCATTCCTCTTATTCCAAGCATGACCGAAGTACAAGTTGATCTCGGTGTTTCGAAATGATGAGTATAGTCTGTTGTTGAGGAGATGGTACTTTGAAAGTATGAGTGTAGCACTGTTCAATAGGTGCATTTGCCATTGTCTAATTGATAGACATTGGTACCAAGTATCTGGGTGCTATTAGTGCTATATGTGATGATGTTGTTAGTTTTGATTTTTAGGTGCTCAGCTAATGCTAATATGGTCTCTTCAAATAGAAATTGCAAAATACATCAGGAGTCATGATGCTTGTTCAGTGTATGTTTCAAAATTTGTGAAACAATAGGGTAATTAGTATATGTGAATAATGTGATCCACTTGGGAGGCAACTGAGATCATAGAAGAGACTGTCCATAGTTGGTGCACATCTCTGAAAGAGGTTTTGTAGAAAGCTAGCTACGAGATATTCATCCTAGTCATGCATTTGGCATTTGCTCAACTCGCACATCTGGAGAAATTATCTTAGCCATATGAAATACCCAGTATTAATAGGGCCAGTTTCATTCCCTGGAGATTGAGTTGGAGGTGGAGTTTCCGGGGTTTTTTTAAGAAGTTGGCAAGGGATCTAGTTTCAGTGCCAGTGAGTAAGGAAGCGGGTGAGCTTTCAGGTCTGGGAGTTAAGGGCCTACTAACCTAGTTCAACAAGAGACGGCTGACTGATGAAGGAGGAAATTATGATAAGTGAAAAAAACGACGTATTCGATACTTCTATTGCTACAATCTACTCCACCAAAATCAACATCCTTATACTTTGTGGTGATTTTTTCCCCTTTGTTCAGTTGCTCTGTCATCTCTTTAGACCCAGTATAT
The DNA here is from genome assembly GCF_026745355.1 of Beta vulgaris subsp. vulgaris. NCBI lineage: Eukaryota > Viridiplantae > Streptophyta > Magnoliopsida > Caryophyllales > Amaranthaceae > Beta > Beta vulgaris. Next base: position 40,284,229 of record NC_079205.1, read on the forward strand.
AAAAGCCTAAAAAGTGAGGCCCTACCAGGATGATATGATGATCATATGAGTTATGTCAAAATACTTATGTCATAATACACAATATTACTTATTTGTATATCTTCTTTGTCCTTACTCAATAAGCTTCTAGCAGCTGGTTGTCTTTTTTTTTTGCTTACTCCTTATTTTATCTATAGAGCTTTCTTTGTTTTATTCACAACAGAATATTTTCTTTGTTTTTTTTTTTCTCCAATTTTTTATGTATGCTGCATGTTTTGGTGCTACAGATGTTGGCTTCACGGATAGGTTATCTGCCACTCTTAGCGCCTCAAATGAAACCCCTCTTCAACAGCACACTTCCTCCAGGGGACGATACTGTTTGGTTTGAGTACAAGGGGTTAGCCTTGAAATGGTATAGTTCTGGACTTAAGTCATCAATTTAGGCCTTGAATTTGGATAATAATGTCATTGTATTCATGAACTTGAGTGTTCGTGGATCAGCTTTACGTGCTATTTACTCTGATTCTCAAATATAATTTATCAAATATCTATTGCATTTATGGTACTTGCCTAGAGACATTCAAACATAGCTAAAAATCTAAGATAATCTGGAGGATATAGCTAAGATCCAATATTAGTATTAGATGCTTCTATTGGATGCAGAATGCCAGAATCTTTAGGGAGTCTGAGAAACATAGGCTAAGAAGGGAGTTTGACATAAGGTACAATGTACCAAGATGTCAGTTAGAGATGCCGAGTCATCTGGCAATTAGATAGGTCTCTTTTGTTTTGCAGTTAAGTTTCTTTCGTTTCAGTTCTGTAAAGTTAAAACATTTTAGTGTAGTTAATGATTCATATGCACAGAGGAAAGGCATGCAGAAATAGTCGGAGAGGGATTTAGTGCAGAAATTTCCCTTGCCTGTAATCATCATCGGATATTAGATCTGTATTTGTCATGATGGTTGTGTGTCTTGAACAGGTACATACCAACCGGTGTTCTCTTTGATCTCTTGTGTGCTGAGCCTGAGAGACCTTGGAATCTTACGGTATAAATCTTTTGAAAAATCTATATATGACTGCATTGAAACACACAACTGTATATGTGAACTTTGCTTCTTTTTTTTCAATATATATATTGCATAACCGCATTGGCTAGAAAGCAACAGTAGGATTTCAGACGTTTGATGTTTTAATCTAGGGAAGCATTAGCTGCATTATTGTCGTTAGTGTTTCTTACGCATTTATGGTTTTTGATGGACTGTACGATTTGTAGTTTACACCTATTCGTTTGTCATCTCAAGTTGGTTTTTGTAAGGATACTTTGTCTCTTCAGTTTGCGGTTGTTTTTTCCCCAAATTATAAGGTTAAAGCCTGTTGCTAAATTGTTTTTTCTACTTCGTCATATAGGTTGAATTATAACTGCATATGGGAAACATCAATTTTGCTTCTGGCCTAGATATATTTTCTCATAACTATAATTTATACCAATAAAATTAATTTTAAACTCATTAGTTTATTGCTTGTATGCTTGTATGTTCAGATTGAATCACTATCTTGTAATGCTGTATGCCTTTCAGGTACTTAGTGATTCATCTTCATTTCTTTGCATTGATCTTTAGGAATTTTTTACAGGTGCATTTCAGAGGGTATCCGAGTAACACACTGACCCCATGCGAAGGTGAAGATGCTGTTAAGTGGAACTTCATAAATTCTCTTAAAGAGGTAAGTTGCATGGATGAACAAATACATTTTGGCGCTGGAAGACATATGTATTCCCTGTACATACATCCTTGTGAAGGCCGAAGGGCATCTATTTTATAAGTGCATGTACTTATCACTGATGAGAATGGTTGTTGACCATCACTCGCTGGTATCCTTTGTGATGCGTTAAAAGTTCAGAGAGGGATAATGCTCTTTTTCTTGTTCTTGTGATGAAAATGCTGGTTGACCAACTCGCTGGTTTTTTTTTTTGTGATGCGCTAAAAGTTCAGAGAGAGATAGTGCTCTTGTTCTTGTTCTCCTCTTGCTACTGCAGTCATAGTTGTGCTTCCAATCATAAAATTCAGCACCGGTGCACATTGCACCTCTTTCATATGCTCTAGAAAAATTCACGGTGCCAAACGATCGCCGGAGAACATCCTTTAAGATTTAGTTTCAATTTAGTTGTGACACTTTTGAAATCACGTACTCCTAAGCAATTTTGGAGAGGAGAGCGACAAAGAAAGAAAATAAAAGGGTCCCATGTGATAGGAGAGAGATAGAGAGAAGTTACTACCCAAAATGAAAGTGACAACTAAATTGAAACGGAGGAAGTAGATGGATTTCATGTAAGTGCTAGAAAAGAGTAAGAATGTTCACTCCAAATTATCATCAGCACCATTTTATTTTTGATAATTTTGAATCTTGGACATTGTCGTGAGATCTGATTATCATTAAGATTACAAAAACTTGACACGAATAGTCTTATCTATTTCTGTCCTTCTCCAAATAATCTCAACTATTATAGTCCCAACTTTAGGAGCATTTCCCCAAAATCATGACTTATACCTTGAAGGATTTTTTTCAAACTTCTCAGGCCTCTCTATTTTTGTCATTACCACCACCCTAATTTATATCTGTCTATGGTTATACGTCATGAGAGACTTCTTTAGGAAGAAACCTCGAAGTCTTGACCATCTTGAGTTAATCAATAGTTGGATCTTTGTAGAGGGGGTCTACTTGGCATTGTGGGTTTCCTGTAGATTAAGGAAGAAAAGAGTTGCTAAAAATAAGCAATATATTTGAGACATGGGGGAACTCTTCTCTTCCAAGAACAACAACAATATCAAAGACTTTTTCCCAAAGGATGAGGTTGGGTGCATGAAGCAAGAGTATATCTCCCTGATTGTCCACAAACATCCTCATCCTCCTTTCGCTTTTATCAAGTGCTATATGTTTCTACATTTGCTTTTTGTTCGTATCCTCTATTACTTCCTCTGAGAGGAATAAGGAGATCGACCAAGATATGACACAATTCTGGGTGGCTTAAATAAAGAGCAGCAACTTGATTATTGTGAGACCATAGGGTACCTCTAAGATTGAAGATAAAATTCTATTGAAAGGCTCATGCTCATCAATAATATATGGTCAGGATATCAAGAGTCAAGATTACATTAAATGGGTGTGGTAGAGGTGTGTGTGTTGAGATGAATAGGTGGGAACGCCCAACGGATAGAGTTCCAAATGACAATATGCAAAAGAAATGCTATAAGTTCCTCTGAGAGCTTGATACAAATTACTTGATTCACACACTTAAGATTAACGCCTTGCTGTCTAGTGGCAGTACATCTTCGCCGAGCTTCCTTTGAGTACTAAATATGCACTCTAAGTACTCAGTTTTTCTCCGGCTTAGGCTGCTTAAACCCTAGGGATCCTAACTTAAAAAAAATACTTGTCAAGCTCTTCTCTTCATGGGGGAACTCTTTTCTTCCAACAACAACCGTAAATTGAATCAGTTATGCTTGTCAATCTCTGCCATGTGCGTGAATCTAGTAGTACTAAAAGCTCCATCAGGTCCAATATATAGTCCATGAGATTATTAAACTTCAGCAACTACAGCCAAAGATTGCAATAGCATCTATCTTTCCTTATATTTTAATCTCTGCCATGTGCGTGAATCTAGTAGTACTAAAAGCTCCATCAGGTCCAATATATATAGTCCATGAGATTATTGAACTAAAGTATACCAATGATTGTATTCTCTCAGCAACTACAGCCAAAGATTGCAATAGCATCTATCTTTCCTTATATTTTAAGTCTTTAATTTGTTCTTTTCAAAACTCAAGTGCCCAATACTAGCATAATATATGAAATAATTTATAGAAACTGTATTTTCCCACTAACTGAACAACTTTTCTCCTGAAATGTTCAGCAGCCTTACATACCATAGATGAAAATATTAATTTGTATCACTAATTCCCTTGCAGATGACATTAATTTGTTGTTTAATATTCCTAGTTGGCTTTACTGCCCTGCATGGGAGTTGCTGTGTAAACAAAATTCTTAACTTATGGATGCTGCCTTACATGCCATAGATGAAAATATTAATTTGTATCACTAATTCCCTTGCAGATGACATTAATTTGTTGTTTAATATTCCTAGTTGGCTTTACTGCCCTGCATGGGAGTAGCTGTGTAAACAAAATTCTTAACTTATGGATGCTTAAGTGTAAGAAAAGTAATGTCAAGGTCTTTGTGAAATACCAAGAAAAAGTTGCTTAATTATATTGTGGCTGAGAATCATAATTAATTTTGTACATGTCATACTGTCATTCTTTATTAACTCTCTCTGGAAGTTGATATGTCTTATACTTCTATTTTCTTGCTGCTAGTATGTATTACATAATTGATGATTGTCCTTGTTTTGTCAGGCTGCCTACATAATTAATGGTAACTGCAAGCATATTATGAACATGTCACAGTCAGATCAGTTGGAATTGTGGCGTTCTGTTTTAAATGGTAAGGCAGCTATTCAATAAGGTTAGAGAAACATATACTTCCTGGTTTCTTTAGTTGCAACATGGGGGATGAACGGTATTTTAGGAGCCCCATGTGGTAGGAGAGAGCTAAAGAACGATGGAAAAGTTGTCCATGTGACGAGGAGAGAGAAAGAAAGAACACATATACACCAAAAGGTATGATGCATCTTTTTTAGAACATCCAAAATAGGCAAGTATTGCAACGAAAAAAAGACCGGAGAAAGTAGTATATTTTGCTTCCTGTGATTTCAAACTGCTGTGGAAATACAGTTGATCAGATAATGAGAAATCAGAGAAGCATATTGTTGAGCCGTTGGTTGCCATTCATTGAAACGAGCAACTACCTTCTAGTCTCTTCGAGCCATATAAAGTATAAATTCTTTGCTTCAGCATTGTTGGGGCTAGCTGCCACCCTTAAAAACCACTTCCATATCTTTAAAGTCCCCTTCTGGAAGGGAGCAGAAGAAATTTATTTGGGGAACAAAATTTTAATCCTGTGATAAACTGGAAACACTGCAGAAATATATAAATGAAGAAGAGAATTGGGGGACATTGGATTGATTGTAGTTTGATGCAATCAAATCATTAAATGGTGAGTTTACAGTCCTAGACCTTCTAGTGGCTGGACACTCCCAACTACAAACTAAGCTAAGCAAAATTCACTTAGTAATTTTTTGCTTTACGTCTTTCCCTACTCTCCCCTATTTAAACTAAACTAGGTGCCTTCCTCCCCAAGCTAAAATAACAACTAATTTGTAGTTCCAAAAGTGACCCTGCCCTCTAGGCTAGTCTAGTACCCATTCATTTCTCGAAGTGGAAGAAATGTAGTATTTGTAGGGATGTTGTCCGTTACTGGTGGATAGTGACCTGCAGATCACAGCACTTGCATAGGCCAAATTTATGAGGACCTAACCTAATTCAAATAAAGGACTTAGTTGGTGGTTGGGTTTTGGTGAAACAATTATGAGGAACGCTTAACTTTTTTGGTGTAAACTGACAAGCCTTTTCTTGCCTATTTTCCCCTTCCTATTATCATTTTTTTCTTCTTGTGAATTTATGCTCCCAAAAGCCTTGAGGAGAATTTCCTCTGTTTTCAGAAAATTGTCCTGGTTTTTACAGTATGTGAATTTGATGTAGATACCTCTGATGGCATGTCGTGAAAGAGACTCGTTGTTGACCTCATAACTATCAAAAACTGTGAAGCACAAGGTGAATGCCTGTAATCATGGATATGATCAGATGACTGATTTTTGTATAATCTCTCTGAGTATCTGTCCATGTATGTAAATCATTTTCACAATAAAAAATTCTGCTTTTTGAGTAATTTGCTCTATAGAAGTCTATATGTGTTAGGCTTCACTGCTGTGAGCCCGTGCCACAATGTTAAAACTTAACGGAAACATAACAATTAAGCCATTACAAACTGATATTAGTTAAATTGTCGTGTGGTTGGGATACTGTCCCTTTGCCATCCCACCACCACCAGCAAGCAACAGTCCTATTGATTCAATCTTTATCATCTGAGGTTTTCTTGACATTAAAGCTAATTTTGAAATTAGTCTGTTTTTCTGCTGTTGGAACTGGGTGAAAATTCATCAAAAATAGGACTATGATAATGAACTGGCTCTTTCTCTTGTCCGAAATGGGCTTGTAGATCTCTAGAATTAGGCAATAGGTCATTTCTGCTGTTGTTTTAGATTTTAGACTTGTATGTTTTCTGCTTGTTATCTTTTTCCGAGGCTGTTGAAAGTTGGCCTGGGTGTTTGTCCAAGATCTGTCTGCACCTCCGTCCCATGCTTGGGTATTTATTTGAAAACTAAATTGCTTATGGTGGGCAAGTCTTTGTTATATTTACAAATAACACCAATTGAACATAAAAGAAATTCAGATTTAGAAAATAAGATATTGATCTGGTAACAGTTGCAAGCGTGTGGCTAGTAATCTATTGTAAACAAGTGTGACACTTCATGCTTTAGATACCTGGGAGATGATGTTCCTCATTATTTAGCCTTTTAAATTTTTCTTGGGAGTTCTTTCAGTTCAGTTCTATATATTGCTAGCTGATTGCTACTTCAAATGGCTTTTTTGCAATCACTATCTAAGGCTTGAAACTCTATGTCAAAAGCTTGACTACGGAACACATTGTTGGGATTAAGATTGGGTTGACCTAGGTTACTGCTAACTTGAGAGCTGATGCCGGATGCAGCCTAAATGAGGGATCCGTGGCTTCTTGGCTTTGATTGAGCTGTTTCCTCTGATTTTTCCTCTTAGATGTTATAGTTCAGATCTGAAATTCTATGTCAAAAGCTTGACTAGGGAACACATTGTTGGGATTAATATTTGGTTGACCTAGGTTACTGCTAACTTGAGAGCTGATGCCGGATGCAGCCTAAATGAGGGATCCGTGGCTTCTTGGCTTTGATTGAGCTGTTTCCTCTGATTTTTCCTCTTAGATGTTATGGTTCAGATCTGAAATTGCATGAGCCTTCTGTTCTTAAGTTATTTAGCACTTGATTGATGAACCAATGTTCATAATGCACCCTTCTTCTGATCACTATTTTATTTCCTCTGGCATCTGTTTCTTCTTATTTTATTTTTGATATTGTGCTTTCCAGTTTATGGATCAATAAGTTTACTATCTGGTTGTATCAGGCAATTTGGAATCTTTTCTAAAGGTGACATCAAAGTTGAAGCTTGGAGCCATTGACGATGATTACACAACAAAATTGTATCCATCTTTAAAAGCCTGTTCTGATGCTGGTAACACAGATAATCCTGGACTTGCCAAAACAGGTAAATGTTATTATGGTACATGTGTTTATGAAAACCTGCAGTTTTGCTCTTAGAATAACTCAAGTTCTATGGAAGCTTTCAACTGAGACTGTTTTCTCCTGATCAAATGTTAAGTTGGATCTACTTGAGTTTTGTATCCACTTTGAAATCTTTTATTTTATTTTTTTCGTCTATAGAGGTGAACTGCGAAGTTGCTAAATAGTTTAATGAGCAACAATGAATTAGTCTTGTCTTTTATGTCTTAGTTAAAATTGACAGGAATAATTCCATGGTTTTGGGAGACCTTCTTGAAATAATCTGAAGTATTAAGTTTCTTGTCTTTGTTGTGTTCTTCTGGGTCTGCTGTACATAGTAAAAATTAACCTTTGGATTACTTTGAGAAGGTCCCTCCGAAGGAGTAAGTGTCAAATTGAGTTCAGCTGATCTCCTGAAGTTTTGAATACTGAACCCTATTTCTTTCTCTGAAATTGATGTTTAAGGTGCATGATTGGGTTATTCGTCTTGAACTCTTTTTGTTATTTTATTTTAAACTTTCTTCTCTAAAATTGAAATCTAATTTGACCTTAGTCAACATAGTATGAGTAAACCAGTACCCGTGAATCCAAGAAAAGATCTGTCTCTCTGGTACAGCCTTATCTAAAGCTACAAGTTTTCTTTTAATGTTGCAGGTAGAATTCCAGTGCGATTGTATGCTAGGATTTTTACCGAGGTGTTTGATGACTTGGAAGATGCCCCTGAGGTTGATAGCTGGGAGAAAATTTCTTATATAAACAGACCCATTGGACTTGATAAAGATGAAGGTGAGCGTAGACATCATTTCAAATCGAGGATGTTGTTATCAGATTAACTTCTTGAGTTTTGGTCTGCCCCCTTTTCCCTTTGAGTTCAAATACCTGTTATGCTTTGCAGACTTGTGTCTTTGATTGTTTGGTCATTTGAGGATCTAGTATATCCAATGTGTGGAAGATGCCAAAAACTGGTGTTAGTAATACTTAAAGCTCTGTGTGTGTTCTCAGCCAGTCATTAGTCATGTTAGGATTTCTTGTGTCATTTTCGCAAAGTTCAAGTGGTACAGTTAAACTGGCATATTCAGCTGTTATTAATTTATTATATGTTATCAGCTGGAAGTTAAGATCTAGTATATCCAATGTGTGGAAGATGTCAGAAACTGCTGTTAGTAATACTTCAAGCTCTGTGTGTGTTGACTGTGTTCTCAGCCAGTCATAAGTCATGCTAGGATTTCTTGTGTCATTTTTTCAAAGTTCAAGCGGTACTCGTCAACTGGCATATTCAGCTGTTATTAATTTATTATATGTTATCAGCTGGAGGTTGAAATCTTTGGCGACGTATGAAAATTTACCCAAAAGCCTTCGTTGCTTGAATTTTCTGAAAAATACTCATATGTTGTGATATTGCAAACATAGCAGTTTTTGTCTAGATCAGATTCACTCTGTGAGATGATTGTTGACTTGTTTAAATAAATTATCAAATAGAGCTCTAATTATATGTTAGTCAAGAAATTGATTTTGGTAGCTGAATTTCAGTCGAGATGTTTCCATCTTCGGATTGGGGGGTTTATTTGTGCCAATTGCCATGAGTGATTCATCACACATCACTACAGTGTTAGATGTCTATGGATTATCTTGCAAGGACCTTTGCTGGTTCTGTCATATCGGCTTGGTTTCCTTTATTACTCTGCTTGATGTCTCCCTCTCCATATAGGAGTTATATGAATAGGTTGCTATGGTATTAGGTTCTCATGAGAACCACCCGTGTGTGAAGTTGGAAAAGCAATCTTTGGATCATGTAATTGAAGGGATGAGATTTATGCGCGATACAAGGATAAATCACTACCTGAGATAGCAACTTGTCAAGTAAAATTGCTGTGTTGTGCGCAGATCTCGACCCCTAAATTCCAGAATCCAATGCCTGCTGTGAGGTTTGCACCGAGCAGTTCTCATGGCACCTCACCTGCAGCTATGTTCTATAGACTTGTTTATTTGTAATGATTTGTACAATGATGTCCGTTCTTCTGAAGCAAAATACTTAAAATGCAAAGAATGCTGCAGGTAAATGCTTCACTTTAAGTGATGCTATGAAGACTCTCTTGCCTGAGTACTTTGGAGAAGGAATTATTAACAATGAAAAAACAATTGAAATGGAGGTTAAAGAAGTGGATTCAGAAGATGCCAGTGACACAAATCTTACAGAAGAGGTGAGTACATCAGTCGGTGAACATACCAAGTCCAAACAATCATCTGTAGGTGCTGAAATCAAGCTCATTCGAATTCAAGGTATTGAGCCAAAATCTGAGATCCCTTTCTCTTGGGTAGTCAACAACCTGATGAACCCAGACCACTACCTTCACATATGTGTGTATCTGATACATGTCCAACCTTCGTCTTTGTGACCACAATATTTCTTAACTGAGACTGGGTAACCTTGTATATATATATATCACTTCCTCAGTCTACTGTCTTTGTTTTGGCACTTGCAAATTGTGAAGTTTCATCTAGTATGTAGATATCAAGTAAACACTTGTCCTTTGAGAAAGTTCGAATATAAAACTCTTTTCTGCAAGCTAAAGCTATAACATGTATGAATGCCAACGGATGAGCTAAACATAAAAGGAGTAAAGGATAACTATCCACGCCTATACCATATTAAAGTAGGGTATAAAAGATCCACTCTTGATGAAAATATGGGTAAAGTGGATGGACTATAGAAGATACTTCCTCACTTGTATTCTATTTTCACGTAGTTTGGGTACACATATTAAGACGGTCGTGTAAAGAGTAGATATAAAATTTGATAAAATGAGAGACCAACCTAATACATCTCTTTAATGTTTTTTTATTAAGAACCACAACAGATAATGTTACCTTTATCGTACTTTATCTACACACATTTAGTTGTAATGTTTTGGTTTTCACACAGGTCAATGTATAACTTCGATTCTTAATATTTCTAATTATTGATATGTTAATATTTTGAAAATATAAATCAAAACGAATGTCTAAGATTTACATTACTATAATTTTCCTTACGTATAAATAATCATAAATGGTAAATGAAAATTTGTGAATAGTGTCAAAATCAAAACGTTGCAACTAGAAAGGGAATGGAGGAAGTATTGATTAAACTATTTTCATTTTTGTACAATTAAGATGGCTCACTTTGACTAAAGCTCGAACTAATAATCCCTATTTTTTTATACAGATGCTCCATTTTGACTTTTTCACTATTTACAATCTTTACTTTGACCATATTTTTTTGACATATGTACGAATTGCAGTATTAGCATACATGATGTTGAATGTGTTTCGATGTATATTCTCAAAATATCATTTTTTTGTACTGTTTTAGTAATGGATAATTAGATATATTAATGGTTAAAATTCTGCATTGGCAAGCCTGCAAGTGAAATTGTAACATCTATTTAAAAATGCGTGGACTATATGAAGAGAGAATGTTAGCATACAAGATATCTAAATAGGGTTTTTCTATGTAGTACCATTGTGTTTTGCGAAATTCTACATTGTTCCCTACCTTTTTGAACTTTATTTGCACATTGTACCTCTAAACTTTTTTTCTGAAAGTTGCACAAAATTTCCTTAGACAAAATGCCAAACAATAGATTTTGGGGCTTTCTTACCATGTGGACTAGTGTTAAATACACACAATGCGTGCGAAAGCAATTAAATTAATTGTGTAGAATAGCTATATTTGCATTTTGTTTTTTCAAAAAACTGCATTTCACTTTAAATGTGGTATTTTTTTTTCCCCATTTTTTCATTTAAATGAAACAAGTCGTTATTCCTTTTTTTTTCTTTTTCTATTTTTTGATTTCTTCCATATGCTGCCTTATATAATAGAGATATAGGATAAGGTTGCTGAGTTTTGTTAGTTGACTGGTGTTTGGGTTATGATCCTCAAAGATTCAAGGTTGAATGGGGTCTGGGTTAGGAATTCCATTAGTAAGAGTATTTTGTATGATGTTGAAAATGTTTAGGGGTATGATGTGGAACGCTCAAAAGTGTCGGGTACAATGTAGAATTTTGTAAAATATAGGGGCACTACATAGAAAAACCCTAAAATACATCTCAAAATATATTTTCAACATATTAACATTTCATAATTTCGGCTAATCGATGATTAATATCTATAATATATATTCAAACAGGTGGCCCATAAATGTTATCCTGCCACGTGCTACGCTTCACTTCACAAATGACATGTCGCAACGTACACGCACATGAACACTTATTGTTTTCTCATAATAATTAATGAACCAGGCTATATGGCACACTTTTCACTGGTGAACATACGTGCCACATATTTTTAGGGATTTTTTCTTTATAAAAAATACCCTTAGTTATTTTTTGACATTTCTAGATGTACAAAAATATGTCTTTGAATGTTCAACAATAAATTACGGATGAACACATATTTTTTGGAAGCACAAAAGTTAGTCAACAAAACATCTTCTAATTTTACATATAATTCATTGTTCAAAGTAAGAATTTCACAACAAGGAAGAATAATAAACACAACTTAAAGTTAATTGTAGGCATGTGATTACCATGTTTTAGCCTACACAATATTTGGATTTGTTTTGATTCGAAATAGAGTCACCAATTAATTTTCAGGAAAAATCAAAAACTAAAAACAAGTATTTTTAAGATTAAGGTGAATTTCCTTACTTATTCAATGAAATATTCAAGTATATATGCACATAGTTTGAGTAACTGCATAAATAGACAAACATGTTGAAGGTCGACTTTTTAACACATAAGACCTAATTTGGTGATCGCTTTATCAAATATCACAAGATTAATAGGTACCTAGATCGGTTGCCCAAATTTTACTTATTAGGCATGATTTAACTAATTTTCAGGTCTGATTGAGAAAATAATAATATATTGGTAGGCAATTGCAACTAAAAAATGCATAAATAACATACAAAGCATATAAACAATTATGAGAAAAAGACTAGAATTATTCTACAAAATATATACAAGATTGCATCTTTGATTTTAATTTATATATCATGAAAATGAAATAGTTAATAAAATAAGAATAAACGCGTTTGATGCATTTGAATGTGATTTATATAGAGATTTTTTTTATGAGTTTTTGAGTAGAATATATGCTGAAATATAGGTGTCAAATTTCCGCGAGATAACAACATAGAAAATGGGGTATTTATAGTGAAAATACAACTAGGGTTCAACAAATCATCGACGGGGATAAAAAGAGAGCTTGCACATGACACGAGCCTTGTGCGCCTGGGTTAGTGACAACGAATAGGTGCTTGTCAAACCCAAAATTATGCGCCTAGTGCAACTTTTGAGTTTAGCCGGATTCGAATCTTATCTTAAACAACCGTTTTGACTTATCTTTTGTTGATCCTTATCAAATAATAACGGATTTGAATCATAGAACCAGATTTCATGAAAATTACTTAACAAACGGCATTCCACCTATTACCCCCGGAGGTTTCACATAATTCAAAATATACCCTCCCGCTTTTGAATATTCACTAAAAATCCCGACTTATAGACAAATAACAGAACATACCATTTTGACTAACGACAGAAAGCTAACGACATTATATTAGTCATTAGCCCCTAATTAACTCACAAATAGGAACATGCGCTCAAGTGCATGGAGAGGATGGTGCACCTTTTGCTAAACGATGTAGTTTTAATATTTTAATAGTCCATAGTTTTAAGAAAAATGTTGTTATTTGTTTCCTTACTTACATCTTATTTTATTTTTTCAAAAAAAAAAGGTTGTTGACGATATTCTTTTTTTCAAATTTGAATCTAAAAGTTATGCTCTTTTAATTTAAACTAGTTGTTTAATTATAATACGTTCTTTTCATCATGACCTATGTTATTTTATAATTGAAGATTCACATGTTCTTTAATTTTTTTATCTTGAATTTTTTTTGGAAAAGTTCATTTTTTTTATATATGAATGGTATATTATTTCGGGTGCATAATGAGCACTGTGCACCCTAGTGCATAACCCATGCTCTTAAACCTTAATTAAAACTAATTAACCCAAACAATTTAACCCTAATCAATCTTAATTCACCATTCCTCCATAACTGCCCCCACCAACTCCCTTCTTGTTCCACCAAATTCACCACCACCACCACCTCCATTTGATTCTACCAAAACCACCTCACCAACAACCCAAAAACCACCTCACCATCCAACCAACAACTACCTGTTTGGGCTTAATTAAGCAAGAGCCCAATTAAGGCAAGAAAGGCTCCTCTCCTAATGTCCTGCCTAGGTGTCAATGGTGGGTCCTACCACTAAGGTGACCTACTCAAAAAGGTTGGTGGCCCAAAAAGGTGATCTTGCCATCTGATCTCAAGAAAGCACACCCAATAAAATGCTCCCCGACTGGAGATTTCCAAACACTATAAATACCAGTTGTCTCATCAATGAGCAAGTATTGAATTCGAACCTAACAAACCAAACCATCTCTCTCTATACTTTCTCTCTCTACCTTGATCATCAACTGACTTGAGCGTCGGAGAGGCGATCCCAGAACAACCCCCTGGGCAGTCTAACGTTGTTTTTGCAGGATTTCGGTGTACGAACAATTGACTTAAGACAACGATCTTAGGACTCATTCCTAATCAACGAACCTTAGCGTCCTTAATTTCTAGATGAAAATAATTTGGCGCCGTCCATGGGGATAGTAAAAAAAGTTACTTTGCCACCACTCAGCAAAATTCATTCTGTTGCTACTCAGTAAAAACCATCTTATTGTTACTCAGCAATGGCCCCAACAAAGAGCACCCGTAACAGACAGCCTTCGGCACAGGCCTAGAGGTCTGAGCGGGAATCCTCATCCTCGCACCACAGGAGATCCGAGCGGGCACCATCGCCTGCCCGTCGGTCTCCCACGGTCCAGACCATTGACCCTAATCAGGAACCTTCCCACAGAGACCATCAGTCCCCGTCCCAGCAGATATAACGTGTTGACCCTCAACCGTTGTTCGCAGCAGACATCACTCTCATAGCTGCTCAGCTGCAGCAGACCTTGTAACACAGCATCATGGACATGCTCACGACCATTTAGCAAGGTCAGGCCCAACCCAACCTTCATTGTAACAGGCTTATTTTTTTTAAAAAAAAGATTTATTAAATGCAGTTATATTTATTAAGTTAATTATGTGTCGTATTTCTTATTTTATTGGTGTTGGAATATGATTTTTATTTGTCGCGTTTGTAATATATTTATATATTTGATTTTGAGAAGTTATTATTTTTGTTATTTAATTGATATTTTGGGTTTCAGTTATATAAAATTTAGGAAAAATTGACAAGAATAGGCCCAACTATGCCCCCCCTTCCATAATAGATCCCAACTTTGGACTATCCCACACAGGTCCTAACTTTACGGTGTGCTTTACAAAAATGGTCCTAGCAGGTCACCTAACCTGCTACAACAGGTAACCTCCTAAGCCACCACCTTTACCATCCCTGCCACCCTCTCCCTTGCACTCCCACCCCTCCCCCGACCTCAAACCTCATGTCGTGCTTCGCCACCCCTCCCCTAAAATCGCACTGTCACCGGCTCATCGGAGCCCCGCCACCCTCCCGCACGTCACCGACCCCCCTTGTCTCCTTCCGCCTCTTCCTAATGCTATTTGGAAGTCTCACTTATTTTCTCTCTCCTCTGCTACTACATACTCATCAATGGCGGACACCACAGAAGCCACTATCATCACACCCACTACTGAGCCGGTATTTTCGTCGGCAACTTCAACTTCACCGCCTAATCAATCCGACGGAAAATCAAACCGCTACAAGTCAAACGGTATTGGGGAGACGAAGAATTCACCATCAATCAACTCTCAATCACAGATCATTTTTTTTTCGAAATTGATTTACTTTGCTTGAACTGATGTTCTTAAACTCGAATTGAAACCTTAGTTTTGGTGGGTTTGGGCATGGGTTTTGGAGGTGGCGTTGGTGGATTCCGGGATTGTGATGGACGGGTGGTTAGGGGAGTTTCGAAATGGATGATGGTGTTTTCGGGGGTGATTGGTGATGGTTGGGAGTGGTTAGTGGTGTCTCGGGGTGGCTGATTTCGGGTTGGTGGTGTTTCAGAGTGGGTGGTTTCTGGGTGATGGTGTTTTGGGGTTTGGTGGAGGTTTTGAGGTGGTTGTGGTGGTTGGGTGTCGGTGGTTGTGGTTGTGGTTGTGGTTGGGTGGAGTTCGTGAATTAAGGGTGTGGTGTTTTTAATTACCGTTTAAACAGGTAACCGGTCCACTTGGACCGTTTTTGTAAAGCACACCCCAAAGTTGGGACTGCTGTGGAATAGTCCAAAGTTGGGACCTTTTATGGAAGGAGGGACATAAATTATTTTAATATAAAAAGTAGAGAGAAAGAGAAAAGAAATGAGAAAAAAGCCCCAATTCCAAGTATCAAAACCCTAGCCATGAAAGAAATCCCCAATTCAATTTAGAGAAATCTTCTATCAACAAGCATGATAACTTACTCTTAGTTAATGTTTCTAGCCTTCTATTATCAATTTTCATTGCAATCTTCAAAATCCTCTGCTCAAAAAAGCCAATATGCAGTAAACGAAAATACCTCAAGATGAGGTTATCTTTTTTCGAAAAAAAAAAGTTCAGTTTATGCGAGGTATTCCCATCTCCTCTTGTTAGTACTCTTAAGAGCTTCTTCGTCATTCATGGGATTCAGAGTTCAATCAATTAATTGGATTAGAGGATTCATCTTCCTTCCATTCAAATTCAAAGTTCGATTCATGGTTAGGGTTTTTCGGGGAAATCTGTGTTGGGTTCTTCTTTCAATTCTTGGTGTGGGTCTTTGTTTGGTGCTTTTGGTGCTCGTTTTCTCGCTTCCGGCTGAACGAGTGTTCAAAGTTTCGACCAAGTCTCCTGCTAGTCGGGTTCTGTCTGCGGCGGCGTGCTGCTGGTGGCTCTGTCACCATGTGGTAGCTGCTATGGTTGTGTGTTCTAGAGTAGTAGTTGAAGACTTCAAGTCTTCACTCTCAAGGTGTAGATGCTGTGAACATCTTCACTTGTCTGCTCTTAATGGTCAATTCATAAGGTTTTCAATTTCAAGCCGAGTCCCCTATTATGTTCAATTCCCTCAGTTTGCTTTATGTAAGATAAACCACAAGGTATGGTTTTTACCTACTTTAGGAAAAATGTCAGTAGTTAATTTTGCTGTTGTAGTATTTGATGAGACGTTTATCATCTTTCCAGTTAATATGAGGTTTTATCTTCTTTGTCTGTTTTTTAGAATTTCAAGTAATAATGATTTATTCATAAACTTGCAAGCTAAGAAGGATTTTCAATTCCTTCAAAAGACTACTCTAAGTATCTTCGTGTGGATTATTATATATATTGTTTGTATTCCCTTTTTTCATATGTCGTTTAAAGTCAATCTCCATAGCTATGGTTGATTTTGATCTCAACTATTCGCAGCTTGTTCTGGTTACTTTCGGTTATGGAGTAACCACACCTTTATTGTCTAATGTAATGAAATTCAAGCTGCACAGTAAAAATTATTGGATTGGATTTCTTTGGTTGATTCTCAAAAGGTTTTTCTTTTATAAAAACTCCGATCTAGGCTACAGAAGCTATTGGATTGGAATTTTTCACTCCATTCTAGGCTCCAGAAGCTATTGGAATGGAGGTAAATGTTTTTGTCAACAAGTGCCAATAGAAGGCCTTGGCTGTTTTGGGCCTCAGAACGTTGTTAAAGAAATATACGCTATCTTTTTGGAAGCTATTATTCATTTTTTGATGAATAAAGTCAGTTTGTTTGCTATTCAGGATGTAATGCTATCATTTAAAATCCTGTGTAGGGTTTTCAATGTCAAAGAGCCTGGAAATCAGAATTTTTTAGCATGTTATGATTGTTTTGAGAAAGTCATTGTTATTAGGTCTGGCAAGGGGCAGAATTTAGTTAAGTCTAGCCATCCAAATGTCTATGTTTTATGATTATTAGTAGTTGGAATATAAGAGGTTCGAGGAGGCCTTTAGCTATGGAAGAAGTGAAAGTTTTTTGCAAATCTAATAAAGTTAATATTATGATGCTACGTGAGACTAAAGTGCCAACTCCTCCTTCTGAGGGATGTGTAAGGTACTGTGGATTTACTCATTTTCACTTCCTTCCATCAATGGGGTTAGCGGGGGGTATGTGGATCATGTGGAAGAATGATCGTTGTAACCCTTTTGTTCTATCATCCATTAGTAAAGCTTCTCGGTTTTGGGCTTGCAAAATTCATCTATTAGCCATTAACTTTAGCTTTATTGCCATTTCTATTTATGCTCCTCCTAATTATAATTTGAAGTATGAATTTTGGGATGAATTAATTAATTTTATTAGAATGCTCGAAAGCCCTTTCATTATATTAGGGGACTTTAATGAGTTAAGTTCCCATTTAGATAAACTAGGTGGGGCTGAATTTAGATTTTCCAGATTAGCTATTATGAATTATTTCTACCCTGCTATCGAATGTGTAGAACTCCCTTTTGAGGGGAACCCTTATACTTGGCAAAAATCAAGAAGTGGTCCAAATAATATTTTGGAAAGACTAGACAAGGGGGTTGCGAGTATAAGTTGGCTAAATGCCTTCCCAAATGGAAAAAATATTCATCATCTTTTCACTACTTCTGATCACTGTCCTATATCATTGGCCATCAAAACCCATAGTAATCTAAAAGCTCCTCCTTTTAAATTTGATAAAGTGTGGACATCCCGAAAGGATTTTGATGTTCTAATAAAGAAAAATTGGTGTCAAAAATTTCAAGGTTCGAATATGTATTGCTTAACAAGGAAGTGCAAACTTTTAAAGGAAAAGGCTAAAGATTGGGTCACTACCAGATTTGGCAATGTAGCAAGACAATTAAGTACACTTGAAGGAAAGCTAGTTAGAATTCAAAATCAATTATTAGAGCAAAATGATTGCCCTCAATTAATTAGACAACAAAATTTGGTTTTGGCTAAGCAAACAAAATTGCTAGAGTTTCAAGACTCTTATTGGAAAATCAAGGCAAAAGCTAATAATTTAAAATTTGGGGATGCAAACACAAAGTATTATCATGCGTGTGCTTCGATTAGACGAAATCGTAACTTAATCACTTCTATTAAAGATCCGTCAGATCGTATAATTACTCAACCAAAATTAGTAGAAGAATGTATTACTAATGCGTTTAAGAAAAGATTTTCTAAGAATATGGATTGTTGTTTTAACTATGACTCTGATCTTTCTTTATTAGAATGTATAATCTCTAAAAATGATAATATAGAATTATGTGCTGAAGTATCGATAGAAGAAGCTAAATCTGCTCTGTTTGACTTAGCACCGGATAAATCTTCGGGTCCAGATGGTTTTACTCCTTTCTTCTTTCAGAAGTATTGGACTCTTGTGGGAAACTCAGTGTATAGGGCTATTAAAGCCTTTTTTCACTCAGGAAATTTTTTAAAGGAAATTAATCATACTTTTATCACTCTAATTCCTAAAATTGAAACTCCTTCTAACCCAAATCATTTTCGACCTATTAGTCTTTGCTCAACTATTTATAAAATTATTTCAAAAATTATGGCTAATAGATTGAAAGTAGTGTTGGGTCGGATTATTCATCCTTTACAAGGGGGTTTTGTCCCTGAAAGACAAATTCAAGATAATATCTTATTAGCCCATGAAGTGTTTCACTCTTTTAAGAATAAAAAATAAAGAGAAGGTTGGTTAGCTATTAAATTAGATATGGAAAAAGCTTATGATAGACTAGAGTGGAGCTTTATTTTTGCAACCTTTAAAAGATTGGGCTTTTGTGAGAAATGGATTAATTGGCTCCGCCAATGTATTACAACGGTGTCCTTTTCCGTATTGGTAAATGGTATTCCTGGAGATATGTTCTTCCCTTCTAGAGGGATTCGTCAAGGTGATCCTCTATCTCCGTATATTTTTATTCTATGTGCAGAAATCTTAGCTCGCCAATTGTTTCAAGCTAGTTCTATAGATTCTAGATTGGTAGGAGTCACTCTTGGTCATTCTAGAGTTAATATTCCTTTCTTAACTTTTGCGGATGATACAATGATTTTTGCAAAAGCTAAAGTAGAAAGTTGTCATGCTATAAAATCTATCATCAATAAGTACTGCTCAATGTCAGGCCAACTTGTCAATTTCCATAAATCTACCTTTCAATGTACTACTAATACCCCAACAGAATTATTAAGTGTTTTTCAGAATATTCTCCAGATGGAAAATTCTCTATCACTAGGTAACTATTTGGGTTGCCCAATCATTAGTAGCAAGGTCACAACTGCAACTTTTAGTTCTATTCAAGAAAAAGTCTCCTCTCAACTTACTAAGTGGAGAGCCAACTCTCTATCTCAAGCGGGTAGAGCTATTTTAATTCAGTCTAATCTAGCTTCTAAAGCTAGCTTCCAAATGAAAAGTTTTACCCTCCCTCCTTATATCCTCTCTTCTCTAGATAAAAACTATAGGAATTTTCTTTGGAATAAAGATCCGAATTCTAAAGCTCCTAATTTGATAGGTTGGGATAAGATTTGTACACCGAAAAAAATTTGGAGGATTGGGGTTGAGAAAAGCTAAAATTAATAACTTAGCTCTTCAGTTTAAACTTCTTTGAAAAATCATTAGGATGCCTAATAACTTATGGGTCAAACTTGTTAAGCAAAAATATTTAAAACAAGACACTTTATTCACTTATAAAACTAAAGCTAATGTATCATGGCAATGACGTAAACTAATGACGCTTCGTACGCCTTTCAAACAAGGTCTTAGATGGATGGTGGGGAATGGAGAATATCTCGTTTTGGAATGATAATTGGGTGTTTAATTACCCTATTAAAAATAAGTACTCCCCTACTATTGGGTCAGAGGAGTTGATGGTTAGCTTTTTCATTACAGATGATGCTCAATGGAATAAAGATCTTCTCTTAAATTATGTTCCAATTAATGTAGTGGACGATATTCTAAAAATTTTTCTTCCTTATAATAGAATGGCAGATAGAATGTTTTGGGGTCTTACTGCAGATGGAGAGTATTCGATTAAATCAGGTGCTGCTCTGCTTCAAGGTTATGGACTAGATCCGCCCAACCAGGTTAGTTATGCTTGGATTTGGGGGTTGTCCATCCCACCCAAGATTAAATTCTTTTTGTGGAAAATTTGTCAGAATGGTCTCCCTACGAAAAAGAGGTTAGAAATGAATCATGTTTTCCTTCCTTTAGAGTGTGTTTTTTGTAACTTTCACTCTGAAGATGACCATCATTTATTTCTTGACTGTCCTTTTATGCATGATGTTTTGAAGTAGTTAATGGCAATGGGTTTTTTCCCCCCTTCCTACTTATAATAATGATCTCTCTTTTACCGAGTACTTTGTCAATCTTAAGTCTTGTTTGACTCTTAAGAACCTCAATTTCTATGCTGTTGTTTGGTGGTTTATTTGGTATGCTAGAAATTGAATCACATTTCGTCAGGAAAGTTTTTCGCCAGCCAAGTTAGGGGCAATGATAAAAGCTTATATGCATAATCTAGATTGTTCCGATTCGAATGTTTATAATTTGGGTTATAATCAACAAGTTAGTAAAGAAGCTAAAAAGCCTAGGCCTAATATTATTTGGTCCCCCCCCCCCCTCCTCATGATTTTGTCAAACTTAAATTTGATGGTTCTAAGTTGCAGAATGGTAGCACAACTTATGGTTTTGTTATTAGAGATACTATAGGGAATCTTTTGCTTAGTGGTGCTAAAGCCATTGCTGATAATAATTCTATTTTAGTTGTCGAGGCCTGGGGTCTTAGAGAAGGTGTTAGGGGAGCGCTCTTTCTAGGGCTAGTAATATTACTATTGAGGGTGATAATCTTTCGGTTATCCAAGCTATCAAAAGAATTTGGAAAATTCCCTGGTCTATTCATGCTCTTATTAATGATACAACGGAAGATTTGAGAAAATTTGATAATTATAATGTTCAACATGTTTTTAGAGAGGCTAATTTTGCAGCCGACTGGATGGCACATCATGGCCATTCCATTACTAATCTTTGTTACTGGTTTGAATCTCCTGATATTGCTTTTTCCAAGATCATCCGTAAGGATGCTTTAGGGTGGCCTGTTAATTGGGATCCTCCCTAATTTCTTTCTTTCTGGCTAAAAAAAATAAAAATAATAAAATGGAAGGGGTGACATAATTGGGCCTGCTCTTATCAATTTTTCCTAAAATTAATTTAACTAGTATTTATTCAAAATATGAAACTGATTGATGCGTTTTAATAAGTTGGGTCGATTTCCGTTTCATTTAGCTCCCTTGTCGGTTTGGGAGATAAGACCCAAAACCCATTTGAGCTGTCTCGACACTTCTCAAGCCAGAAAAAGGAAATCCCTCATCCTCACCATGAAACCCAAACCCTTACTCCTCTGTCTCTCTCCTCTCCGTATCTCTTTCTCCTTCCTACCTACTGATGCTTCCTTCTACAATCCCACATCACCATGGTTTCAGCTCGACGTCTCTTTGCTTCACTGTGGCTAGGCTTTTCTTCTTATCTTGATTAAGGGTGTTGTATAACCCCTTGCCAATCCGACTTGCGTCGACCCGGTTCACACTAAAAATAGTGTGGACCAGGTCCAGGCACGTGACCCGTTATATCACTTTAACATACACTATATCATTTTAACATACACTATATCATTATAACATACACTAAATCACTTTAACACACCCTATATCACTTTAACATACACTATATTACTTTTAACATACACTATATTACTTTAACATACACTATATCATTTTAACACACATTATATCACTTTAACACACCCTATATCACTTTAACACACACTATATCACTTTAACATACACTATATCATTGTAACATACACTATATCATTGTAACATACACTATATCATTGTAACATACACTATATCATTGTAACATACACTATATCATTTTAACACACACTATATCACTTTAACACACACTATATCACTTTAACATACACTATATCACTTTAACATACACTATATCATTTTAACATACACTATATCATTATAACATACACTATATCACTTTAACATACACTATATCACTGTAACATACACTATATCATTTTAGTATACACTATATCATTTTAACATACACTATATCACTGTAACATACACTATATCATTTTAATATACACTATATCATTTTAAAATACACTATATCATTTTAACATACACTATATCATATCAATATACACTATCATAAACTCACGTGATATGGATCGGGTGCACACTAATTAGTGTGCACCGGGTTCATATTAGTTTTTTTAACCCCTTGCTCGCGTTTTCTCACTCAGTTGTCGCTATTATCGTTGTTGCTTGCGCTGCTGCTGGGTGGTGCTCCGTCACCACCGCACATCGCTGCTACCGCTACCTTCTTTCTTCGTTCTCCTTGTGGTTCAATCCCTCCCATGTTCGTCCTTGCTTGCCGCTGCTCTCGCATCACTCGCGCTGCCTTGCTGTCGCTGGTGCTGCTATTGTGTTGTTGTCGTTGCTGTTCCGGTGGCTACGTGATGGTGGTGTTTTTATTGGTGGGTTATTGTTGCTGCTGCCGTGTTCTTTCTCCTTTGAATTTTGTTGGTGCTGCGTGTGGGTGGTGTCGCCTACACCGACGCGACCGCTAGGTGGTGCTACGCTAGGGTGTTGTCCTATATTGTTATTAGAAATGACTATTGAATAGACTTTAATAGTTAATAAACCTGAATAGTTTCGTCCCATAAATTTAGAAAGGGATTAATCAATTACTATTAATAATATGAAGACGACTGATGTTAGTTACTAAATTACGGATTAAATTATTAAGGATGTGTTCAATAAAGAGTTTCAGTTCAATGACTATAAAGGGAGTAATATGATAAGTTATGTTGTTTAATTAGAATCACTAAGCTAAGTTAATAATTTATATTACTAAAGTATAAAGGAAAAATTGTTTTAAATAAGTAAACCTTTGCGCGCTCTTCCCATTTTAAGTCTACTTTTTTATTGTCCCTGATTGAGTTATGCTTGTATGTCTGTTTTCTTTTATTGAGTTTTAACCTATTTGTAACTTGTTTAGTAGGTTGCTTATGATATGTGTTACGATGTCCATTCTTCTAAAACAGGCGAGGGAGGCGAGGGTGGGGGTGGGACATTGTAACACGTATCATAATTAACCTACTACATAAGTCACAAACGGGTTAAAACTCAATAGAAGAAAACAGACATACAAGCCTAACTCAATCAGGGATAATCAAAAGGTAAACTTAAAATAGGAAGACCCCGCAAAGGTTGACTTATTGAAAATAATTTTTCCAAGTATAAATTCGTAGATCACATACATATACCTGTGTAATCTAATTGGAATGGGGTCGACTCGCTCTATATGAATATGAGTATGGTCTGTAATTGGGTTTATTGTTGATTATGTTAATAAGAAGTCAGTTAAGGGTATAACTTGGATCATATTTAGTTACTTATAATCAACCTGTGATCGATGAATAGTATCATGCTTAGGATTGTTCACTATTGCTTTGTGATGTTTATATGCATTCAATGGTTCAATATGTACTCATCATAGCTGATTGTGTGTTATTATGTGTTTGTTGACCTGCGATGAACCATTGATACTACAATGGGGAGCAGACTAGGTGTACTAGTGATGGTGCATGATATCGAGCATACGGGGGATAATCATTAGTATTTGAATTTTAAAGATTTTAATTAAGTACTATAAGATTACTATGATTTACGAATTGATTTGTGGTTTGAATAAAAGAGGTCGTTGATGTTCCCCAGTTGTAGTTACATTTTTATTTCCGCTGCTTTTCAGTTTTCGAGACAATGATTTGAGTTAACGTTCTTTCTTATTAAGCCTTGCGTTTCATCGCGGCGGTGACACTCCCAAAGTCGATGCGACGTAGTAGTAGGCGTGTATGGATTTTGGGGGTGTTACAGCCCTGACCCGAACTGGGCAGGTGACACGCACGCGTGTGGTAACACGAATCACCACATACCCACTCAAAGGTACACAACTCAAAGGGTAGAGGAAGAGTAATAGTTATAAACCTTACTCTTCCTTTCTATTCTTTCAATGTGGGACAAAAGATAAAATAGACTCTTCATATTCTTTTGAAGCAAACTTTTGAGTTTTTACTATAAACTGCAACAATCCCCCCACATGATTCAAAGGAAGAAAATAGAAAGAAACAAGGCTGAAAAAAGATGATATGGGCAATAGATTCTAGGTTTTGACGTATCAATGTCTTATGGACTTGAATTAACACTTATTGTATACAATTATGTCTTACTGTCGTAATAGGTAGATTTATCTTTGAACCTTTCTCGAAGTTAACAAAGCATAATTGTGCACTCAACCTTTTTCAAATCAGAGAACGTTCTCGCAATTGTAATATCGGTGCCCCACAATTAGCCTGTATTCTCATGAATGCTCTAGAGAGCCTAAGCCTTATGACTCTCATAGGGGATTGGGCGTAACCCCCACATTCAAATCGGTAAGTTTATCAAGTTTGTATGTCACAAACCACCTAAAATAAGGCTATGAAATTATTAAGAGCTTTATGCTCAACCTCACACATATACTAGTAGGTTAAAACAAAATACTACATCACTTTTATTAATAGGAATGGTAGTAGTATCTAATAGCTTGAGTTCTTTTGTGATTTCGTTTGACCCTTTGAACTTAGGAATTTCTAAGAAAGGTATCCATCACAATTCACTCCACAATAGGCTTTAAACCCATTCCTTGTGCTGACTCCAATACCATTTTTCTACAAAGGCCTTTGGTTAGAGGATCAATAATATTCCTTCTGACTTTACATACTCGAGTCACAACATATTATTTCTAATTAAATTGCTAACTACGACATGATATGCCTTCTCTTTCCATTATAGGCTTGATTATTCGCTATCCCAATTGCTACTTGCGAGTCACACAACATATAAAGTGATGGAGATGACTTCCCCCACAATGGAATATCAGCAAGCAAACTCCTTATCCATTCAGCTTCTTGACCTGCCAATTCTAAAGCAATAAACTCAGATTCCATTGTAGATTTGGCAATACATGTTTGTTTTGATGATTTCCATGATATAGCTCCTCCAGCAAGAGTGAAAACATAACCACTAGTAGATTTACTCATCATTATCCGACACCCAATTAGCATCACAAAATCCTTCAAGAACACAAGGTGTCCTTTGATAATGTAGACCCCAATTGGTAGTGCCTTTTAGATACTTCAACAATCTAATCAAGGCAACCCAGTGCTCCCATTAGGATTGTGAGTATACCTGCTCAATCTACTAACAACATAAGCTATATCAGGTCTAGTATAATTCATCAAGAACATTACATCTCCAATTATTTTTGCATATTGTTCTTGTGATATACTATCACCTTTATTCTTTTTCAAATGAATACTAGAATCATATGGGGTTTTCACAGGAACACAATCAAATTGATCAAATTCTTTAATATTTTCTCAATATAATGAGATTGATTTAATTCAAAGATATCCCATATCACGTTCTAATAATCTTTATTCCAAGAATAACATCAGGCTCTCCTAAATCCTTCATCTCAAAACAAGAATTTAGGAAACTCTTAATTGCATTTACTACATCTATCTTAGTCCCAAATATTAACATCCATCCACATATAGACATATGAAGACACAACCAAGTTCATCAATTTGGAATAAACACAAGCATCAGAATCATTTACCAAAAAACCATTTGAAGTAATAGTTTGATGAATTTATCATACCATTGTTTTGGTGCTTGTTTTAAACCATACAAAGATCTAATAAGCTTGCATACCTTGTCCTCTTGACCAGGAACCTCACATCCTTCAGGTTGCTTCATATAGATCTCCTCATTTAACTCACCATTCAAAAATGCAGTTTTCACATCCATTAGATCATGAATAGATGCAAGTGAAATTAATGCTCTAATAATGGTGGCTACCTTGGTCACCGGAGAATAGGTATCAAAGAAGTCTAACCTTGTTTTTGGCGATGCCCTCCAACTACAAGTCTAGCCTTATACTTGTCTAATGACCCATCAAGCTTGGATTTCTTTGTAAAGATCCATTTACTACTTAGGGCCTTACAACCTCTAGGAAGGTCTCACAAAATCTAAGTACTATTACTCATAATAGACTCTATTTCACTGTTAATAGCCTCTAACCAAAATCTTGAGTTTACAAATCTCATGGTCTCAGCATAGGTTCTCGGGTTCTCTTCCAATACAAACGCATTGACATCTTGCTCATCTAAGCACACTTTCTCATCTAGAAAGGTAGTAATAAAATCAGGTCTGAAACTAGACTCAATTCTAGTTCTCTTACTCCTTCTAGGTTCTAAGGTATCACTAGATTATGTAATGTCATGATGCAAAGTAGAAGAAGATGCAGCAGGCAAGCATGATTGTATACTAACTTTCATAGTCAACATCCTTGACTCTCTAATAGGACTAAAACCAAATGCATCCTTAAGATTGAATTGGTATGCAGCACTGTTAAAGCATGACCAATAAAGATACCATCTACAATCTTAGGTCTAATTTTACTCCCTTTGAAACTCAGGAAGTCTTATCTTCCTCAAACACCCCCACAGTTTGAGGTAACCCAAATTAGGCTTATAGCATAGCCTTTCCATAATGCACAGGGAGTCTTATCTAACTCATTATGGGAAACTCCGTTAAGAACATAGCAAGCAGAAAGAATAGCCTCACCTCAATTGTTGGTAGGCACACCTGAACTAATAAGCATTGCATTCATTATATCCTTAAGAGATCTATGTTTTCGCTCAGCTATTCCATTCTGTTATGGGGTATAAGGAGTTGTAACCTCATGAATAATCCCATTAGACTCACAAAATTTCTTTAGGGAAACTCCATCATATTCTCCACCCCTATCTGATCTCACCCTCTTAATCTTAGGGTCCAATTGGTTCTCAACTTTGGCTTTATAGATTAGAAATTTCTCTTCAGCCTCATCATTATAATTCAATAAATAAACCTTAGTATAACGTGAAAAGTCACCAACAAAAGTAATGTAATACTTCTTTCCTCCCCTACTCATGGAATTCTTTAAGTCACCTAAGTCACTATGGACTAACTCTAATAAAGTAGAGGTACGAGACACATTTTTGTTGAATGCTTTCTTAGGGTGCTTAGCTTCTACACACACTTCACATTTATCAAAAGAGGTATTGCTAATGTCTGGAATAAGACTAAGATGTTTTAGCCTCTTAATAGATGCAAAATTCACGTAACCTATTCTAGAATGTCATAAAGAAACAAACTCAGCAATATAAATCGAAGCAGTAAAGTTCTTATTATCAATAACAACATCCAAAACAAAAAGTCCATCATTACAAAAGCCTTTACGCACAAAAAAAAAACTTTTGGTTAACCCAAGTTTATCAGATTCAAAAGCTAAATTGATCCCAACTTTGTTTGAAAGAGAACCAGAAATGAGGTTTCTACGGATTCCGAGGACATGCAAAACATTTTGCAAAGCAATGGTTTTCCCGAAAGTTAATTTTAGGAAAACCTTTCCTTTGCCTAAAATACTCACAGTGCTTGAGTTGCTCATGAAGACGCATTCTCCTAAAACTTTGTTGTAGTCCTAAACATTTCCTTGTATTGGTGCAAATGTGACGGGTTGCACCCATGTCCACGATTCATTTGGAAACATTGCTTACCAAATTGACCTCGAACACCATGGCAGCAATGATGTCATCTTCAGCAAGGTTGGCTTGAGCTTTGTTGTCTTTTGCTCTGTTTGGAGCTTCCTTTCTTTGAAGGCAATCCTTGGCAGCATGCCCATACTTACCACAAACGAAGCAACTTCCCTTAAACTTACCTTTTCCCTTGAAGTTGTTATAGTTCTGCCTTGTACCATGAAATTGATTTGGACCCTTACTGTTTGGTCCTTTAAATGCAGCAGCTTTATTTTCCACAAGATTAGCAGAAGAGGAAGAATGATCAACCGATTTTCCTTTGATTTGGATACGGTTCTGCTCCTCAATCTTAATGTAGGAAACTACTTCCTGAACGGTAAAAGTCTTTATGTTTATGTTTCAAGGAATGAACAAAAGTTTCCCAGAAAGGAGGTAATTTCTAAAGTAACAGTTGGTTTGAAAAAGATCAGGAATTGTCATACCCTCAGCCACAATATCAGCACATAAATGTTCATACTCATGAACGTGATCTAACACATGTTTATCATAAGAAATAGTAAATTTTAACCAACGACTACAAGCATATTTCTTAGTTCGAAAATCATCAGAACCATACATAGCATTCAAAGCATCCCAAATATCCTTAGCATTTTTCGACTTACTATAAATCATATGAAGGGCATAAGTCATATAATGCAGTAACATCCCACGACAAGTCTTATTGTCTTTCACAAAATCCCTAACAGAATTCTCAGGAGCAACAACATTAGACAATTAATAATTATCTACCCCAATTTAACCCAAGAAAAATTCCATCTTATCATACCACATCTTATAATTTTTCCCATCAAATAGTTCTAACATAGATATATCAGGGACAAAGGGATTGGTAATAAAGACAATATTAAAAATACGCACATTATCATTAGGAATTTCACCAGCCATAGTTTCGTAAAACATATACAACAAATTCAGCTTTAGAATGTAGGAACGCAAACTGGTAACAATTAAAACAAACTTATCTATTAATCGTGACTTGAGAAGATCACTGTTCTAAAGTTGAATTTACCCCGTAACAATACACGGTCTCTGTGTTTTCGGTGTTGACAGAAAAACAAAATTGAGAGCGATCTTGAATATTGCCCAGAATAATAGAGGAGAAAGAAAGAGAAAAGTAGATGTGATTGTATGTTCCTCTGTTCCCAATTAATACAAAAACACTAGTATTTACAGGGAGAGGAAAACCAAACATCGTGGGAAAATGGTCAATAAATGGGAAGAATAATGACAACGGATCATGAGAGAAATTAGGGAAAAAACCGAAATATTAAGAGAGAGATTAGGAGGAAAACGGTAACTTAAAACTGATAAAAACGGTCATTAAATGCTGGCAAATAATTGACCCAAAAAGATAGTTAAGTTTATTTCCCATGGCCCATGGCCCAATAAATGGGAAGAATAATGGCAACGGATCATGAGAGAAATTAGGGAAAAACTGAAATATTAAGAGAGAGATTAGGGAAAAAACAGTAACTTAAGACTGATAACAACGGTCATTAAATGTTGACAAATAATTGATCCAAAAAAAATAGTTAAGTTTATTTCCCATGTCCTTGGCCTAGATCGAGCAGGCAGCACGCATGTGTTGTAACACTAATCATCACATACCTACTAAAAGTCTCATTGCTACACAACTTAAAGAGTAAAGGAAGAGTAATAGTTACAAACCTTACTCTTCCCTTTTATTCTTTCAATGTGGGACAAAAGATAAAATAGACTCTTCATATTATTTTGAAGCAAAGTTTAAACTTTTGAAGTTCTACTGTAAACTCTAACAGGTCAATCACACACTATCATGTGCGTAACACCGTCTCAATCCATGGCTTCACCAACTCAAGTACAACCATGGCTAGAAAACCACTTCAGCATTCACGTTATAACTACAATACTATTAACTGGATATAGACAACCTAATGCAATACTCTACAAGTTTTCCTATCAAAGTCACACTCTCATCACAATTCACATGCATCCAAAAGATGTACTACCATATCTTATGTCAAATCATCCATCTATGTGTAAGTCATGTCTTTACAACAATGTTCCTCGTGATTATTCCTGACAAAAAGAAGTACAACAATCCCAATTTAGAGCTAAGCAAACTAACTTTCGAATCAATTACTTATCTACCAGCAAACTAAATATAATCTGCTTAAAACTTAAAAGCAACTCTGGCAGTAGATTTTTGACCTAATCTTTACGTACATGCATGATAATATACTGTCGGCAGTAAAAAAAATGTAATAAAATTATGTTTTAGTTTACGTATAAAGGGAGCTAGGATGCAGGAAAAGAAGTACGTTACAGTCTTTTATTGTTACTATTACGTAGACTTGCATTACTTTAAACATCATCGATGTCATTTTTTTTCTTGTACATCATATAAATTGGTGTGAAGCCAAAAAGAACTCTTTAACAGATCAAAGTGAGAGGGAGATCTGAAGATGATCATAGAGAGAGAAAGATGATACTAAATTAAGTATGGGGGAGTTGAAATAAAGAATTAAGGATGATCAAAGAAGAACAATACCACGTGGCTAAGTCTTGCCTTTGGTAGATTCTATAACAAAGGACAAAACTGAAGCATGGGATATTATTATCTCATTGCATTTTTTTTTTGGGATCAATTATCTTTCATTCACTTTCATGTCTCCTAGAAAGAGAAAGAGAGGAAAGAGAAGAGATAGAGAGCTTGAAGTGAACGTTAACAAGAATCATATCATGAAAAACTAGTAAATAAAATGAGAGAATGAAAAAGAGCAAAAAGAGCAAAAGAAGAGATTATATTATATACATATATATAATATAAATTTTTAGAATACAGTAGGTTGCTTTTCTTTTCATTTGGTTTCTTTTTGTTTTTATGTCTTTCTTTTTTGTTTTATATCATAATGTCTTCCTTCATATAAGCTCTCCTAGCTGCAGTCTTTTATCTCTCTCTCTCTCTCTACTTTCTCAGCTTTTCTCACTTCTCTGTATGTAAGTGGGGACTAAGTTAGTTAACAATTAAACCAGCTAGCTAGTGTACTATTTATAGTAAGAATAGTTTGGTTGGTATTGTGTGATCAATGGCGCCTGTTGCATTACCTCCAGGTTTCCGTTTTCATCCAACAGATGAAGAGTTAGTGGCTTACTATCTTAAGAGGAAGATCAACGGCCATAAGATTGATTTGGAAATCATCCCTGAAATTGATCTCTATCAATTTGAGCCTTGGGAGTTGCCAAGTATGTCTATAAATCTATGTCTGTTTATATGAACTCTTCGTTGAAAGTACAATTTTGCATGAAAAATTATACCCAAAAAGGTATTTTAAGGTTCATCCTGTTGTTTCTAGGAAATATTAGTTAATCCTTAGTTAGACAGCCTATTTGAGAGATGGAGAAAAAAATGCCAATTGAATCTTTTGTCAAATGCAGCCTTTAAAGTGATCACTTTGTTAATTGCAGCTTTTTCATTTCAAACTTTTCAATTGCAGCCTCAAATAAATCAAACTCTTTTATGTTGGAGTCCAAACGCAACCTATTTTCACGCCTTTTGGAATGCAACTTAAAACAGTTTGGTGTATTTGAAGGTGCAATTGAAGAGATTAAAATGAAAGGACTGCAATTCACAAAGTGACCACTTTAAATGCTCGCATTTCGCAAAAAAAAAAATCTAAAATGTAAGAAAATTTCCTATTTTTAAGAGTTCACAGTGGTAGATTCAACTTCTTTTTCTTCCCATTGCTAAGCCTCAATTTTCCTAATTCACCCAAAAGTAGCATTGATGAAGCTCAAACGTTAATTTCATGTTTATTTTTAATTCTTCTGTTAAATTTTGCCTAACCCCTACTAAGCATGATTTATTTAGGTCTAGATTCCTAACTGAATAACAAAAAATTCATAAATTTATACGGATGGTACTTAAGTTACTGGTAGTTAAAAGGTTTGTAAGTGTATATAACTACTATATTAGTAGTGTAAATTGACTAGTGATAGTCATAAATCTATACGGATGGTAATTGACAAAGAAGGAAGATCCAAATTTTTTTCATGCATAAGTGAGTGAGTAGCTCAAGAATAAATATAGTTACAAGCATGACAGTTTATTAACACTGAAAAAATTTGAGATCCAATTTGTCAGCTGTTAGGAGTTTAGACCTAAATAAACCATGAAATTAGTAGAGATTAGGCAAAATTTAACAGAAGTACTAAGCCAAACATGAAATTAACGTTTAAGCCTCATTAATGCTACTTTTGAATAAATTAGGAAAATAGAGACTTAGTAATGAGAAAAAAGAGAGTTGAATCTACCATTAAAAATTCCCACAATAATAAGAGCCTACCATTGGAAATTCTCAAGATTAGGAGCCTATCATTGAGAATTTTTCACAGTACTAATTGTAATGATAATTCAACTATACCACAAAAACTTGTATTCTCTCCATATCTCTCTTTACGAAAGTTTGGAACTCTAACAAATTGACAAACAGTTTCCAGTTTGTGTGTCAATGTTTGAACGTTATTTCAACACCATATCAGCTAATTGCTAGTTGCTACTGTATAACAAAAAGAAATAGTCAAAGGTAGCACATGACCTAGAGCTACATAATTCGCTAAACTCAAGGAACCTGCGATTTAAAAAGAGAACAGATAAATCAAAATTAGATGGAGAATTGCTTTCATATCCTTTCCAGTTAAAGATGTATCTCCAATACCTTTCGTTTACAAACCATATTGTGCAACACAAAAAATACGTTATTGTGGTATGTTGGTGATCAGCGTAAAATTTTAAGGCTTAATTAGTCTACTTCTTTTGTTATGTTTTCGACACATATAATTTTGTGGGATCATATTAACGCATTGAATTAGTACATTGTTTACAGCTATTCTTCTTTTGGGATACTTGAGTACTTCAAATGGAATTCATAAATCATACTACTATATGCAGTAGCTTATAGTTGAATGGTAGAGAAAAATAAAGTAGCAGAGAAGAGTTTTTATGCAGGAAATGACCATTCTCTCCCTCGTTTGCTAGTCATCTCTTTAATTCTGCTGCATGATATATATACTATTTGTTAAGTTGCACAATGGTCAACATCAAAGTAGAATTACTTGCTTTTTTGCTGTCTATGCTTTTCTTCCTTGACAGGGCTTCTGAATTCTTCCATCATCTTCTTACTTTTCCCTTACTCAAGCTTAAGCCATCCTACAAGTTAGGAAATATATAAAATAAGTAACAATTTTTACATTAATCAACTCAAAATTTTATTATTTGAACCAAGCAAGTCCTAAGCATTTTCACTATGTTGTTAGGCGATAATGAATTGAAGTAATAGTAATTAATTTATAATTTTGTATACAAAGTGTTATGTTAATATCCATGGTAATGTTTGTGGAGAACGTCTTTTTTCACAAATTTTCAACACCATCAACTAGACCACTACCACTTCAGAGGATGTATCAAGAGATTATGAACTTAAATAAGTTCCAATAAATTAATAAGTTCAATCGAGTTCAACTAAGTTCAAACAAGTTCATCAATTAAGATAAGCTCATGAGAATTTAGGTGAAATAAGACACCTTAATTTGGAATCATTTTAAAGAAATTTAGCTGATCGAATTTGTTTCACTATCAACATTGTAGATCTCTAACATATATACCAATGAAGTACGTCTTCATAGTACTGTTAACGGTATCATTAACAATAATATGAGAAAGTTCAAATTCTAACTAATTATAGAATGTGGCCAACTATATTGACATGAACTAGAAACATAACCTTGTTTCTTATCTTTCTATTTTTAACTAAAGAAACATAACCTTGTTATCTTGGGACAAGGGTAGTAGCATCATTTTAATTTCAATAGATAATTTGCGTATCTTATTCTTTAAAACTAAATTCGAATATGAAGTATAATATTATATTGTAGGTAAATCACTACTGCCAAGCAATGATTTGGAGTGGTATTTCTTTAGTCCAAGAGATAGAAAGTACCCAAATGGATCAAGGACAAATCGAGCAACAAAGGCAGGTTATTGGAAATCAACAGGAAAAGATCGAAAGGTGAATTCACAAATGAGAGCAGTGGGGATGAAGAAGACATTAGTTTACTACCAAGGGCGAGCTCCTAATGGTCATAGAACTGATTGGGTCATGCATGAATATCGCCTCGATGAGGGAGAGTGTGAATTTGCTTCTGGCTTGCAGGTGACCTATATATTCATGCAACTTTATTTCTTACAATATATTCGCTATGGTTTTAGAAAATTGTTACACTTTTATTTTTTACTCATGTCAATGCAAAACTTTAAACATTAATATTAATATTTCTATCTTTATATTGCAAAAATTATAAAAAGTAGATATTTATAATGTGTATAATAAGACGAATCTAATATTTATAAAGTGCATATTAAGACTAATCTAACAAAATCTCACATGACTATATTTTTTTTTTCTCACATACAAATCACAAACAATGACCATCATGAAAGTTGTGAAAAGTAAAATATATCATAGTGTAACAATTACAAGAATAACGGAGGTAGGTAAGATATATATATATTAATATATTAAATAAATCAATTTTTTTTATAGTTTTTATAATAAATTATTCATAATATTAGTGATGAAAATTTTTATGCTGAAAAGTCAAAGGATTATAATTAAAAATATAAAAAGGACATATAACATTAAATAAATACTCTCTCTGATTTGTTAATCTCAATTCATTTTATAATCTACACGATCTCGAATACACATATTAAACCAATAATTTCTTTAGTTACATCTACAAATATTATAAAATGTTAATATTCTAAACGTATACATTTTCTATAGAACTTCTACATCATAAAAAAAAAAAAGAAGTAAATAGTACTTAAGAAAATGAAAGTAGCATTCTCATCATATCAACTCTCTAACAACTTTAAGTTTGCTAAATATATATCAAATAAATACTTGGGATTTTTTTGTCTAAACAAAACATTTTGTTGATCCCTCATGAATCATGATGCTTTTGCCTTTTTGACGCTTATATACGCTTTAGGATGCCTATGCACTATGTCGAGTATTCAAGAAAACTCCAACAACCATCTCAAATAACATTGCAACATCACCTCAAGAACATTCATTCACCAGCATAGTTCAAATGGCAAGTGATCAGTCGTCGAGTATCGACATATATTCCGAGGGAAGATGCGACGATTTTGAGAGCTCCGATTATTCAGTTCCCATTGAAAGATGTTCAACCAGTTTCACTCATGGATCTTCCTCTTCTTTGTGTGACATTGGAGATGGCCAATGGATGCAGTACTTAAATGAAGAAGAATTTTGCTAATTCATTCATTTGTTATCAATTATCATATCATATGTTCTTCATGCATGTCTCATATTCATATTGGATAAGTTATGCATGAAGTGATTATTATACTAGTAACTATATATAATTGTATCTTCATATATTTTTTCCTCTCATACTAGGTGAACAAGAGGGATTGGTTTTTTGATCATCTGATCAAAATGGTTTGTATCACTAGTTAGGTACTTTGACCCTTGTGAGTTGTGAATTGGGTCCCACCTACCAAGTGAGAAAACTTTGGTTTACAACAGAAGCATTGTATCTGTATATGCTACAATTTTTAAACTGAACTATCCGTCTATGTAAATTGGAGGGGAGAAAATATGTTTATAATCTAATAGAATAGTATATATTCTGTCCATCCCATAACATGTGTGTTACTTTTATGGAATCCATGAAGGGATACACTCGATCAATTTCACATCTACATGCAAAGTGATTAGTGGGTAGATGCAAGAGCATGGAGACCAATAAGGTAAGAGGATGAGCAAAAATAGAAGTGTTGTGAAATCGCCAAGATGGTGAGATTTCTAAATTATTGAATAAGTCCAAGAGAAACTAACAAAGCTTTTCTTTCATATACGAATAAAAGATATTACAATGTTAAATTTTGTAATATTTGAAAATAAACAATTACTATAAAAAAAACACCATTCTAATTTATAGGGAATTCCATTAAATATCTATAATACACGCCTAAATATGCTACTATTCACATTTATACAACAGTGAGAATTGAGGATATATAACTTTT
This sequence comes from Beta vulgaris subsp. vulgaris, assembly GCF_026745355.1. Taxonomy (NCBI): domain Eukaryota; kingdom Viridiplantae; phylum Streptophyta; class Magnoliopsida; order Caryophyllales; family Amaranthaceae; genus Beta; species Beta vulgaris. Next base: position 40,320,431 of record NC_079205.1, read on the forward strand.
AAATCCAACTTCACTTCGAGTTCACAAGGTTTTCCAAAACATTCAAGGAACAACGAACTAGTATGTGGTCTGATGGTCTGACATTAGGATAAACTTCAAACGAATAAGTTAAGTGTTGCAGCCAATTAGTTAAGTTTTTCAGAAAAAATCACTCTGCATTTATTAGTTGAGGCTACAATAAATCAATTAACCTAAAAATCATAACTATAAGCTGACTAATAACTACAAATCCTAAAATCATGATTTCATTTAACCTAAAACCATGGATTTTGGCTACAAAAGCATAACTATCAACCTATTATCCCATAACCATCACCCAAAACCATACTATCAACTTATCAATCAATATACCATAACCATTAATCTAAAATAATAATTTTTGACCCAAATCTTAATTATTAATCCAAAATGTAACTCTTACCTTTATAGCCATATAACCAATAATCACAAAATCACAACTATCAACCCAATATATTGACTAAATAATCATATCCCTCAATAGTATTGAACTATACTTATTAACCTAAAACATAACTATCAATCTTGAAAAATAACTATTAACCTAAAATCAAAATTAATAACCATAAAATTGTAACTATATAAAAAAATCACAACTATTACCCTTAAAAGTATAGCTTTTAGTCAAATTTAATAGTCTCAAACCAAAAATTATAGATATTAACTTAATAATCATAACATGTAGGTGGTTATAAGACTGCTAAAGAATTTTGAAGCACATAAATCAAAGTTAAGTCAATATTGTGTTTAAAAATTTGAGATGTAATAATGATTTTGGATTAATAGTTATGACATTTTAGTTTTATAAAAGCTACGATTTGGGATTAAATATTATGACTTTCAGGTTATTGGTTATGTTTTTGAAGCTAATAGTTATGATTTTCGATTAATAGATATGATATTTGCATAAATTGTTAGGAAAAATTGACAATAATAGCCCCAACTTCTAATTAATCCTTAGTGGTTCAGTTTTTGTGTATGTTTTATGAAAATGAGTCTTGTTTAACCGGAAACTGCTCAAACATGTTAAAACATTTGTTGACTTTTTAGGGGTGGGGTTGGCAAGGGAGGGGGTTTCAAGGGTGGGGGGTGGACAGGGCAAGGGGTTCCAAGGGCGGGGGAAGAGTGCTTTCGGGGATAGGGGAGGTGGTGGCAGGGTAGGGGAGAGGATTTTCGGGATAGGGTAGGTGATTTTGGGGACAAGGGAGGGGTGGCAATGGAAGGGAAGGGATGGCGGAGGTTTTGGTTTCAAATGTTGTTATTAAACTATTAGCACCACTTTTGTAAAAACATACTCCAAAATTGGGACGGCTTAGGATTAATCATAAAGTTGGGATTGAAGTTAGCGGAACGCACATAGTTGGTATTGTTCTTGATAGGTGGGTTAATGATTATTATTTTCTGTTAATAGATATGCCTTTTTGGTTATTTATTAGGAAAAGTTGACAAGAACCATCCCAACCATGGGCGTTCCGCCAATATCAGTTCCAAATTTCTATTAATCCTCAACAGTCCCAACTTTGGGGTATATTTATAAAAAATGGTTTAGGTTAGCTAGCTAGTAACCGGTCATACAAGTTAAAAACACGTGTTGAGTTTTTTTCCATAAGTAAAAGGAGGGAGTGGTAGGGAGTTCTAGGGACGAGGGAAGGAGTGGTAAACTGGCAGGGCAGGGGCAGAGGTTGCAGACTGCGATTGGGAGGGAATGGAAGGGGGTTTTGGGGTAGGGGAGGTAGTGGTAGGACATGGGAGGGGGTGGCATAGGTTTTTGTTTTGGATGTTTTATATGGTGTAGCAAGTCATTAACCTGCTGCGGCCACTTTTGTAAAAAAATGATGCATAGTTGAGACTCCTAATATCCTTAGGTGGGACTAAAAATAGCAAAAACATCAATAGTTAGGACGGTTCCCGTCAATTTATCCAAAAAAAATTTGACTTAACTAATTAATTAAAGCACGTAACTATAGATGCATTGATTTTTTTTACTAGGCTTACTTCAAGTAACTAATTAGTCTGACGTTAAGCTTAAAATTAGAACGTCTTATTAAAAAATTTGCCTTAAAATAAACCCTCAACTCCGAGAGTGAGGATTATGAGGGTTCGAAACTGGATGAAGTGATTTAAGGCACCAAGCCCACCTCCAATACCATGGCGAATTGGCGATCAAGATCAGGGAGGCAAGCTAACAAAGAATCCTTTGCTTCAAAAATGGTGGAGTTAATTGGAGAAAGGAGGGGAGGCATAAGAACTCGATAAGGTAACTAATCAATTACTGAATATTTTGAATTTTGGCTGCAAGCGACTGTAAGGTACGATAACTAAACTAACTAAAAATGGATCTTATAGTGTACTTCCAAGTAGAGGTGTCAATTCAGATCAACAATTTAGTTATAGTAATATCCAAATAGTTCAGTTCATATTAGTTCAGTTTGTAACAATTAGAATTATTAGTAGTTTATTTCATTTCAGGTAACAAATTTTTCAGTTCAGTTTAATTCGGCTTTTTTCCTTTTCATTTTCAATTCAGTTCATTTCAGTTGCAGTTTAAACCAGTTTTATCCGAATAGTAAAACCAACCAACATTTGAATCCATAGCAGTTAATTATGTTGAGGTTATTTTCAGTTTCGTTTAAGGTTATTTCAATTATTGACGAAAATCACATAAGTTCGACAATAATCGCATCGTTCGGGTAGAAGTTAATCACATTCTTGTATTTGTTTGGGAAAATGGAACTTCGTGTCGGGTTTTAGCCAAGTGTTTTTACAGGTTTGGATAAAACTTAATGCAGCAAATAAGTGTAGTCGGCACTTGCCTCGAAAAAAATCGGTTGTACTGCATAAAAACGTATATGAAAGTGATATCGAGGAATGTGCGTGTATTTTACTGATATATTCGATAATTTGGAATAAGACAAATTTATATAAGTCGATATTCAAACTTTTAGTTGTATGCAAATCACATCATATTTGGTTAAAAAGGACGTCTCATATTAGTATAAAGTCTTATAGACTTCCTCGAAAACGAGTTAGCCGGCCATTTTCGAAAAGCCGATTAGATCAATATCTTTAACTATAATGGCTTACTATAACCATACTAGTCATTAAGGATATTTGCATCTGAAAACTTAAAAACATATAATTGGCTTAAAATAAGTTAATATTGGATCAGATGAAGGTATCTATGTCTGTCGGTAAAGTAATTGAAAATAATTGTGCTCAATTTAACGTAAGTTGAAGTTGTATCCATTTTGATTTTAAAGCATAATATTGGAGAACTAAATCCATATTGGATTATTCAATCAATGTATCAATGTAAATCAATAAGTTAAATCAAGATAAGAATATTCTATTTGAGTTAATTGTTAATAAGTTATAATCATTTTTCTAGACTCGTACATCGAAGCCAAATTGAAAAGACATTATATTAGACTAGATGAATACATCAATGTAAGCTGGTATGATAATTGAAGATAACATTTCTCCATTTTGATATCGAAACATAATATTGAAGTTTAAAAAGTTAGTATCGGATTATTAGATTATTGTATCAACGTGAAACGCTAACCTAATAAATCAAGATAAGAACACTGCAATGTAGTTGATCCTTTAAAAGTTGAAATTATTTTGAAATTCAAATATCTAATTTAACTGAAACAAGGTGATATTGGATTATATAATACTTCCTCCGTTCTGTTTTAAATGAAACATTGTGTGAAATGACACTATTCATTGATCAATTTTGACTCCAATTTATCGCCATTATATAAAGAAAAATATAGTCAAGTGGGATCTTGTTATGTTCGTCTCGATGCATACTATCAAATTATAACTTTTTTATATTTTTTACGTGTCCACAACTAAAGATATTAATGATTAAAGAAACGTGTTGGGTTGCGTGAAAAAGCAAACGTTTCATTTAAAACAGAACGGAGAAAGTATATCAATGTAAGCCGACAAGGTAATTGAAAATACAATTATCTATCAAAAGGAACTTTTATTAACCTTTATGTGTTGCAAATACAAAACATATTACTAAAGCAAAATAAGTTGATTAATGAAGTTGTTATTAACTTATTCGATTAGATGTTATATATGTGAATACATCTAAACACATAAACAAATTGAAATAATTTGTTATTCCATAAGACTACTGTATACTAATATTGGATTAGATCATTATATTCATATAAGTCGATAAGCTAATTGGTGTATATGGTTTACGTGGACTGTTTATGTTAATAATACTTTGTATTATGATATACTCCCTCCGTTTCCTAAAGATTTTCCCTCTTTCCTTTTAAGTGCGTTTCCAAAAGATCTTCCCTCTTTTACTTTATTTCTTATTTGGAATTCTTTCCCCTTTTTACCATCTCATGTCCCTATCATATGGTCCACCATTACATTATTAATTCAATTTTACTCCCTTTCTCTCTATTACTTTAACCCCTTTTTATTTTTTTTATTTATCTTAACCCCTTTATCTCTCCTACTTTACCTACCCCACACCCCACACAAATTGATTCTCATTGGTATCTGTAGTAACAGTAACAAGGAAGATCTTTAGGAAACGGAGGGAGTACTTTGTATTCTGTTTACATTGACCCTTTATGTTAAAGATACTTTGTACTCTGATATACTCTGTATTATCTATTGAACATATATAACACAGTCCTCATAAGTTGATCGTTTTAAGTCAATGAACTAATTGAAGATATATAATTGAAATGAAACAAACTATTATTAGATAAGATCAATTCATGAATGTAAGTCAACATTTTAATTAATTAATTCAAAACACCATTTAAATTAATCGTCTCCATGTAGAATTAATTTCGTAGCAAAAGTTTTAAATTAATTCGTTGTATGCAACAACTAATGAATTGTTATTGTAACACCCCAAAATCCATACACGTCTATGACTACATCACATAGACTTTGGGAGTATTACCGCCGCGGTGAAACGCAAGGCTTATTGAAAAGAAATTTTAACTTATTTCATTGTCACGAAAACTGAACTACAGCGGAAATAAAAATGTAACTACAACTTCGGAATCATCAACGACCCCTTTTTATTCAAACCACAAACTAAGTAAATCATAATAGACTTATAATGCTTAACCAAAACGCTTAAAAGTTTTAAGACTAATAACTATCCCTCGAATGCTCAACCTCATGCAGCAACACCAGCACACCTAGTCTGCTCCCCATTGTAGCATCAACGGTTCATCACAGGCCAACAAACAACACAATAACACAAAATCAGCTATGTTGAGTACATAGTAAAGCATTGAGTACATACGAAACATAAACAAAGCAATAAGGATCATTCATAGACATGATACTACAATAGCCTTACATTCTTTACTTTTTATTTAGTGGGCGGCGAACGGGCACCGTCATCTTATAGAATCACGAGATACTTAATCCTTAATAGGCAACTTGGTCTATTAGATAAAATGCAAATACGGTCTCGTTCCGTCCCACATCCATCACCTTAGTATGCATACCCCCAAGATCGTATAAAACCTTCAGCCTACTTGAGTTATCAAAAATTACAAGGACATTATTGTCGTCACAGTAGGCCTGCGTAGGAGTGTAGAACAAGTCTTGCACTCTCCCCATAGTTCATCATTTTTAGGGAGTCCAACTACAAGTTTATTGCCAAAATCGTTTCTTAGTATTGTCCATTCATACCACATTAAACATATAATCATTTAATGTTCTTTCTTAGATACAATACTCAAACCTTTACTTCTTGTAACATCCTTGTTACACCATGGAACAAAGAATACAAATCCAATACTTTCATGCTTATGATGTGATAGAATTACGCATAACAATGCTATATATAGATTTCCAATCACAATCATGTTACCAAACAATCTCAGCAATCACAATCGTTCCCTATCATGATTCTAGGTTCCAATAGAATAATTCACAACCTAACATGATACTAGTAATTGCAATTGAACTGGTACGTGTACGTACCTTGTAACGAAGAATTTTCGTTGCCTAATTAAACGTTCCGCTTATGAAATTGGGACCTAAACGAATAAGGGAGTATTTCAGTGATACATCCTTGGTATTATTAACATATAACACGCGACTAACTATATAAACTTAGTATTTCGGAGTATAAATATAACTAATCTTGTTGTTTATTAACTTTTTTTTTTTTTCATAACTCTATTGAACTTAGCGTCATTTAAGAACCAATAACAGTGAGCAAAGTTGATTTTAGTTAGTTTAATAACATAATACCTTTACTAACTCCATTTAAATCCTTATATTCAATACTACTAAAATTAGATTTGAATAACAGGGCTATTATAACATGTTAACTGTAACTAATAATCTGATTTCTTAACTTTACACCTTACTTACTTACAAAACCCTAAACCAAATTTACAACTTAAATCAATTAATACTTTACTCTAATTAAAGCTAAATTAAATTACAACTTAATTATAAAAAGAAATAAGATTATACCACAATAAGTAATACAGGAGAAATTATATAATATACATATTAATTTATATACAAACAAAAAGAAAAAGAAGGTAACCACCGGAACCACCGCCGACTGCCGAGAAGGCGGCGCCGACCAGTAGCAACTCCTAACTGCGCGACGCTCGCGCAACCCTCTGACTCCAGCCACGCCTCGCGCGCAGCCCTACGCACGTTCGAGTGACCGGTGACTTCGCACAACTTGTCACACAATTCGTTGCACCACTCGCACAACGAATCTTCGCCACGAACCCTGAACACCTCTAGCACAAACCCGAACACGTCGAAGGCTGGCACAAATCCTTCGAACACCTCTCGCACACCCTCGGCTTCGCAGGCGCTTCACGCCCACCACACTCGTCGTGCGAACCGCTTGCACAACACACTCGCACAGCCCGACTTCTCGAACAACACACACGACCACGCATGCAAATCGTCCCTCACCATCAAAGGGTATGAGGCTTAGATAGATGAAAAATGGCAAGGGACAAGGAGAGAGAGAAGGGAGAAGCTAAGAGAGAAAAAGAAACGGTTGAGAGAGAGAGAATGAGAGAGATTAGGGTTTCTGATTTTTTATTCTTTTCTTTTTATTTCTCCTCTTTGCTATTTATAGTGTGGCCATCCTATGTTTAATAGGATTTGTTTTATTTTATTTATTCCGGAATTAAAATAAACCCGCTATAATATAATTACGTTATAGTTGTAAGCGTACCCAAGTTGTATTATTATTATATATTTTTTTGTAACTAGTACTAAAATATCTTTCGGTTATATTCTTTATATTTTCAATTTATAAAGAATACCTCCAAAAATACGGAGTATTACAGGCTTCCCCCCTAAAAGGAATTTTAGTCCTGAAACTTTGAGGTAGCCAGTTTTAACGACGATCTTTTGCACTTCTAAGTCCCATATTTACAAGCTTTTCTAACTTTCGCACGACGCATAGCAATAATACACATAATTAACATATTAACATACTTTAGGGTGAAAGCGCGAAATTCTATCGCATTCTTCCCCCTTAAAAGAAAAGTTACGTCCCCGTAACTCACTACCTCTTGAAAAAGCTCAGGGTACTTCAGACGCATCGCATCTTCGGCTTCCCAGGTGGCTTCCTAGTATTTTATTTCTCCACAACACTTGACAATTTGACGTCCTTATTCCTCGTACTAGCACCTTGTGGTCTAGGATCTGAAGGTTTCTCCTCATAGGACAAGGTTTCATCTACTCGACGTTTTCAGGTTCAGACATGTGACTCATCAGGTACGTATCTCGGAGTTGGGATACGTGAAACACGTTATGGACCCTTTCTAAGTCGTTGGGAAATCTAGGCGATAAGCGACTTTGCCTACTCTGCCAAAATCTCATATGGTCCTATGAATTAGGGCTTAGCTTCCCTTTTTCCGAATCGCATCACTCCTTTCATTGGGACACCTTAAGCAATACTTTTTCCCCAACTTCGTAATTCTCTTCCCTTCGCTTCTGATCGCATAGGATTTTATCCCGTCCTGTGCAGCCTTAATCATTTCCTGAATGACTCGCACCTGATCCACTGTCTCCTGAATCATCTCAGGACCTAACATCTCAGTCTCACTAATGTCATTCCAACACAAGGGACTACGACACTTTTTCCCATACAGTGCTTCAAATGGGGACATTTTAATTACTAGCATGATAGTTGTTGTTGTATGAGAATTCTATGAGGTCCAAATGGCCTTCCCATGATCCATGGTATTCTAAGGCACAAGCTCGCAACATGTCTTCCAAGGTCTGAATAGTTCTTTCTGTTTGACTGTCTGTAGCTAGGTGAAAGGTTGTACTCATCAATAGATCACTACTAAATCCTTCCTAGACCTTTTTCTAGAATTTCGAAAGGAATCGCGAATCTCTATCTGATACTACACTCGTGGGTACTCCATTTAATTGAATGACATTCTTAACATATGCTTCGGTCAGGGCTTCCATACTCCACGTGTCTTTCATAGGTATGAACCTCGCGGTCTTGGTTAGTCTGTCCACTATTACCCAAATGGTATTATTGCCTCCTCGACTTCTAGGTATGGCTACAACGAAGTCCATGGATATTGAATCCGACTTCCATGATGGAATATCTAGAGGTTGAATTTTTTCTTGAGGTCTCTTGTGTTCACTTTTGACTTTCTGACACGTTAGACATTTGGAAACAAACTCAGCTACTGCCCTCTTCATCCCAGGCCACCAAAACATCTTCTTGAGGTCCTTATACAACTTATCCCCCCAGGGTGGACGGAATAATTCGTGTATGACCCTCACTCATTATCTTTATTTTCAACCTCACACTTTTGTGGTACACACACCTACCCTTATATCGTATACTTCCATCTTCTGGATCAAACCCTTCTGCTTTCCCTCTTAAGCTTCTTTGACTCGCTCAAGTTTCAATCCCAGGTTGACTCTTCTTATTTCGTCTAGAAAGTTGGGCTGATGGTTAGGGCACTCAACAATTTTTCTACCTCCCCTTCATGAACAACCTTCTATTGGATCTAGAAAATTCCTCACAAAGTTTGTCGGCAACACAAGTATTCAGGCTATGGCTAGACTTGCGACTTAACGCATCAGCAACAACGTTGGCTTTACCCTCATGGTATGATGTCTAAGTCATAGTCCTTATGAGCTCTAACCATCTGCGCTTCTCATATTAAGGTCTTTCTGGGTGAAGATGTATTTGAAGCTTTTGTGATCAGTGAAGATTCGACAAGTCACCCCGTAAAGGTATGTCTCCAGATTTTTAGGCAATACTATTGCGGCCAATTCTAGTCGTGTGTTGGGTAATTGTTCATATAGGCTTCAACTGACGGAGCATAAGCTATGACCTTCCCATTTTGCATAAAACACAACCCAACCCATTCTTGGACGATCACTATACACATCATATCCCTCATTCCCGTTAGGCAAGGTTAGGACAGGGGTGAGTTAACCTCTCTTTGAGCGTTTGAAAGGCTTTCTCACTGTCCTCATTCCAGTTAAACCTACAATCCTTCTTCATAAGTGGTCATGGGCTTTGCTATTTTGGAGAAGTCTTTCACAAACTCCTATAGTAACCGCTAAACCCAAGAAACTCCTTATATTTGTGACATTCTTTGGTGTAGGCCATTTACTCACAGCTTTGATCTTTGCAGGATCTACTGACACACCCTCCTTCCAGATGAAATGACCCAAAAATGACATTTTGAAAACTTTGCATACAGTTGGTTGTCCCTAAGTGCCTGTAAAATAACCCTCAGATGACCCTCATGTTCCTGCTTGCTCCTAGAATAAATCAGCATATCGTCTATAAACACAACGACAAATTTATCAGGTAGGGTCGAAAAATCCTATTCATGAGTCCATAAAACTAGCAGGTGCATTAGTTAACCCAAAGGCATGACGGTAAACTCATAGTGCCACATCTAGTCCTGAAGGCAGTCTTGGGTACATCTTGATCACCAATCCTCAATTGATCGTAACCTGACCTTAAGTCTATTTTGGAGAACATCCCTGAACCCTGAAGTTGGTCAAACAAGTCTCCTAGGCAATGGATATCTGTTTTTCACAGTGACATTGTTCAACTCACGGTAGTCTACACACAACCTCAAACTACCATCCTTCTTCTTCACAAATAAGACGGGAGCTCCCCATGGTGACATACTAGGTCTAATATACCCCTTTTCGAGTGGTTCTTCCAACTGGTTTTCAACTTATTCATTTCTATTGGAGCCATTCGGTATAGGGCTTTCGAGATAGGTCCAGTCCCAGGTACTAGGTCGACAGTGAACTCTAAATCTCTCCTTGGAGGCATATCAGGTATTTCTTCAGGAAAAACATCCTAGAACTCTATAACTATAGGCACATCCTCAGGTCGTAATAGATCATCCTCAACCCTTCTCACCGAACACATAAATAAAGTTCATCCTTTGTCTAAATAGCTCTTAAGTTGCAAGGCATTGATCACTTTAATCCCAGGTTCACGAGGTACTCTCCTATATGACACCCTTTTTCCCGAAGGATCTCTCAGTTCCACCTTCTGTGCATCACAATAATCTATCTTAGCCATATACTTCCCAAGCCAATCCATTCCCAAGATGACGTCTAGGTTCGATAAATTAAACTCTATTAGATCAGAAGGAAATAAGCCCTCCCCCTATTTTCAATGACACTTTTAGGAATCTCTTAGAGCAATTAACAGTCTCCCCAAAAGGAATAAAAATAGGCATAGAAATTGACTCGGACTCAACCAATGCTAGATATCTAACAATTGTATGGGCAATAAAAGAAAATGATGCGCCAGAATCGAACAATACTTTAACAGGAGTAGAGTTGATAGAAAAAGTACCCGTGACAACATCCGTATGAGCCTCCTCTTCGCTAGCCGTCATCATATACAGCTTCCCCTTACCCTTATTATCATGGTTATTGGTCACATGGTTCCCATTGGGTGCCTGATTGTTGGTGTTGGTTGGCGGCTTGGAGTAATTGGAGTTTCCGTTGTATGCACTTCCACCATTTCCATTCCCATTCTGAGGCTTGTCCCCATAATTCCCTTTCTTTGGCCATTGGGGTTAGCTTTATTCTTCGAGTAACACTCATATGCTCTATGCCCCAATTTCCCGCATTCACGACACTCCACCTTATGACCCTCACAATCTCTCCCAGGATGGTTGTTTGGGCACTTCCTATACCTATACACACGGTCAATTCTGCGATTGTTGGTGTTATTGTTGCGGTTATTGTTGTTGGGGTGAGTGTTGTTGTTATTGGGTCCCTTTCCAAAGTTTCTTTGGGAGTTTTGGTGGTTTTGGTTCCCATGATGTTTCTTTTCAAACCTCTGAACCTTGGGGTTTGGATTGTCCTTCCGTTTCTCACCCTGTTTACCCCCTTCCTCTCGTTTTCTTATGCCATATAGATGAGTAGCTTTGCCAAACACATGGTCTAAAGAGGTGAAGTTATCTCCCCCTAGTCTTCCTCGCAGGTCAAGGGTAAGTCCTAGTTCAAAACGTGAGGCCTTACCTTCCTCAGTAGGGGCAATTTCAGGAGCAAACCTCATCAGTTCAATAAATTTGCGGTAGTACTCCTCAACAAACATGCTCCCTTGTTCTAGCATCATAAACTCCTGGGCTTTCTGCTTTTTGATGTATGGGGATAATACTTGTCCCTTAA